>NW_025959904.1:32678-62728 GCF_023159225.1 Perognathus longimembris pacificus | reverse complement strand
GGTAGTTATTACTTTTGCATTCATTCTTGTTTTACCATTTGCCTCGATATTTTGATGCAAGACAAATGCACAAAACACAGAAAAATTAAAAATCCCCCCCAGGAAAAGAAAATTAAAAAAATGATAAAACAAACAAAAATGGAAAACAAAACATCAACGACATCTCAGAGATGAAAAATAGAAAAAAGAGTTTAAAAAAAGTTTAAAACAATGGAGTCTTCCTTGTTTGGTTGGGCTTTCTCACTCTCTGGTTTCCTTGCATTGGTCTGTAGACTATTTTGATGCTTGTGTGATTTGACCTGCTTTCAATTTTCAGGGGGTGGATCAGCTCTGACCCTCCTCCCCTGTCAGTGAAATCCTGAGGCTCTGTGGTTCGCACAGCTTGCACATAGAACTTGGGTGTCCTCTGTAAATGTGGGGCCGTGAACAGTCTTGGGAGCCCAGGCTCCTCCCATCTGCTGTGTGACTGGTGATTTTATCGCCTGGCTTTGAAGAGCCTGTGTACTCAGCAGGGCGGGTTGGCTCTGGACTGGTTTACTGTCTGAGAGCCGCTTGGCTGTGGGTGGTTCCTCCCTTATGGCCATGACAGCCTCCTGAACAGAGCTGGCTATAGAATTCAGCTCCATTTTGGGCTAGGAATTAGGCTTCCTCTGTGATGGGGCCATTTATCTGGCCTCGAGAACTGTTTGTTCTCCCATCTGGTTGTTCCTTGCTGCTAGTACCTGCTCTCCACTTTCCGTTTTAATTTAGAAATTCAGGCAGGCAGGGCAGGCACCTCTAGCTGAGTTCACATGAGTGTGTGAACTGTGGCCCGGATGAGCTTCCTACCTGGGCAGGGGTTGTGCTGCTGGGTGGAGCTGGCTCTCATTGGTCCGTCCCTCTTGCCCTTTTCAAAGCTGTCCCCTTTGTCCTGGCTTTCCGCAGGCCGGGTTTAATTCCAGTCTGGTCGGACCCTATGCCAGTGTCAGAGATGGCGCTGTGCTCTGGCAGTGGGGGAAGGCTACCTCCCAAAAGCTTCTCTGTGGGCACGAGTGAGCATATCTTTTGTGGGGTACTCATGTTTCTCTGCATTTTTGGCCTGTCCATGCTCAGCCTGTGATCCACGTCTGTCTGCACCATCTGGAGGATTTCTTCTTGGTCACCTCTGTGTGCTTTAGGTGCACGAACTGTGGGACACTGTGCCAGCACCAGCACTGGCTTGGCAGAGGGATGGGGCCCAGAACTCAAATCTGTGCATTTCACACTATTTCAGAATAAATGTTTTTATTTTTAGGATTAATTCCCTTAGATTATTAGGCAGTTTGAATTTGTTTTTTCTTAGAGTGCTTGCTTGCAATACCAGATTTGAATAAAGCTGCAGTTTGTTCAGAGAAGAAAACTTCAGTTCTGTATATCATACTGTCTGCTAAGGAACCTCTAATCGCAGTCATATTCTTTCTGGAGTTGTACTTCTGTCCACAGACATAGAGCTTCATGCTTATTTATACTTCTAATTATTTTCATATATGCCACTAAGTCCTGCCTTGTCTACTCATTATTGTACAAGTTTTAAAGGGAAGGAGCACACTGAAACATTTTCTATAATTTAATTGGAGAGAAGAGTCTCATAGACTCCTCTGCCTGGGCTGGCTTCCAACTGTGAACTGTGATCTCAACCTCCTTAGTAGCTACGATTATTGGCATGAGCCACTGGTGCCAGGCAACTTGTCACATTGTTTTTCCCACCAAATGTCCATCCAGTTTGTAGAAAATCTAACTTTGGCTTTGTCAGGATTGATTGCAATCATGATCATTTCAGTGATATTCAACTCTGTGCTTCATCTTCTGCTTTTGTTGCTCTCAATCTGTTTATGAGGGCCTTTAGAAGTGTCTTCTTAGCCACGATGCTTGCATGAAGCATCTTTTCTGAATAGCCATACTTTTAACTATGGTCCTCCAGAGAATGCTCCTTTTTCATGTTAGCAAATGGTACAAGGAAGAAGGTTTTCAAGGTTCAATAAATTACATGCGCATGGAATCAAACAGATGTAAGCACGTTTACTTACTGGAAAGTTTGTGAATGGTGAGTCACAATTCACAACAGCAGTGTACCATTTAGCAAACTCAAGAGGTTTAGAAAATTAAAATGTATTCTTTTGGAGCAGAATATACGTATATATCAGTTCATCAGAATAATATTTTTCCTCTTAAATAATATGGTTAAGAGCAAGTAGTTCTAAGGACTGATGTTTTTGATCATGGAAATAAGGAGGAGACGTAATTTACAAGTTTGCAGAAAGTTAGTTGACATTGTCTAGGGTTGGTAAAGTGAAATTAACTTGAAGCGTGCTTGCCTAGCATGCATGAAGCCCTGGGTTCAATGCCCCAGAACCACAGAAACAGAGAAGGACAGAAGTGGCGCTATGGCTCAAGCGGCAGATTGATAGCTTGAGCAAACATAAGCCAGGGACAGTGCTCAGGCCCTGACTCCCAAGCCCCAGGACTGACAAAACAAAAACAGACCCAATAAAAAGAACCTTCAAAATGGGAACAGAGGCTGGACAAATCCAGCCCCTGCCTCATGAGACTTCTTCCAGGCTTCATTCAAGGACTGCCATCTAACACCAAGGGACACTGCTGCTCGCCGTCTTCAGGAGGGGCCACATTTCTGCCTTTTACCCCTAATGTTGACGCCCTTTACCAGCAGGAAGCAGCCAGAGAGTCGTCGTCCTTTTCCATAGCTATTAAAAGGCTGGAAGATTAGGTCCCTCCTGGAGGGCTCCAAGCAGATGCCCCCCACCTCATTAAGTCTCCACACAGTTACTGGGTAACCAGCAAGCCTAGAGGCAGGTACCTTCCCCTTCCCTAAGGTCACATCCTAATCCATCTGACCCAATCCCCTGCCCTAGATTAGGCAGGGATGGATGAGGGTCAACTGGTCTCTCCCTTTTCTCCCTTCTCTCCGGCCATGGATCATCACCGCCACAGGGCAGCAGTTCGGTAATAAACTTTCCTCTCCTGCTTTAAAATAAATGTAAAAAAGGGAAACAGAGCTGTGGCTCAAGTGATATAGCATTGGCCTGAAGCTGACAAAGCTTAGGACAGTGGTCTTGTTGAGTTCAAGCATAGCACCCCCTCCCCACCCGAATGCTTCTAATTATGAAGATATGTATATATATATATATATATATATTTTTTTTTTTTAATTGAGAGTTAGTACCTACATAAATTTGACAATATACATTTTAAACTTCCCAGTGATAAACATCATCATTCTAGCGGGGAGGGGAGAAGATGGGGAGGGCGAATGAGGGAGGGTAACAGTGCAAGGGGGAGGGGGAGGGGGGAATAATGGAGGTAACAGTACAAGGGGTAGTGGGAGGTGGAGGGGGAGGGGAATGATGGAGGGAACAACAGTACAAGTGGAGGGGAGGGGGGAGGGCAGGTAAGCTGAATGATGGTGGTAACAGTTCAAAGGGGAGAGGTAGGGGGAATGATGGAGGGAACAAAGAGTACAATGGGGAGGGGAGGGGTATGATGTAGGTAAAATACAGTACAAGGGGGGAAGGGGAGGGGGCAGGGCAAGGTGGAAAGATGGAAGTATGAAACAGTCCAAGTGGAGAGGGGGAGGGGATGGGGGAATGATAGAGTTAACAAACAGTAGCAGAAGGGAATGGAGAGGGAGGGGAGGGGAATGATGGAGGTAACAGTACAAGGGGAGCTGGAAGAGGAGGGGGGAATGATGGACATAACAAACAGTACAAGTGGGGACAGGAGGGGGGAATTATGGAGGTAACAACAGTACAAGGGGAGAGGTGGTGGGGGAGGGGGGACTGATGGAGGTAACAAACAGTACAAGGGGGGAGGGGGAGTGCGAATAATGGAAATAAGAAACAGCCCGAGGGGGAGGGGGATGATGGAGGTAACAAACAGTACAGGGGGGAGGGGCAATAATGGAGATAAGAAAAAGCACGAGGGGGGAGGGGGAAGTGGGAGGGGGAATGATGGAGGTAACAAGCAGTACAAGGGGGGGAGAGGGAGTGGAAAGGGAGGAGGAGGGGGGAATGATGGAGGTAAAAAACAGTACAAGGGGGGAAGGGGTGTGGGGAGGGAGGGGGGGAGCGGGAATGATGGAGGTAACCTACAGTACAAGAAAAGTACCCAAGTACTAATGTACAAAACTGGAACCTCTCTGTTCATCACTTTGACAATAAATAAGGGGAAAAAAATAATGTGACAATGACAAATGCTGGGGGTGGGGGGATATGGCCAAAGGGAACTGTTCTACAGTTAGTGGGAATGTAAATTTGTTCAACTATTCTGAAAGCAGTATAACGGTTCCTCAAGACACTGAAAATAGAACTTTCCTATGACCCAGCAATTCCAGGCCTGGGCATTTATCCAATTAACCCCAAACGACACTAAGGCTAACAGTACCACATGTTCATTGCAGCATTGTTTAGCATATACAAGATATAGAATCACCCAGATGCCCCTCAGAAAATTAATGGATCAATAAAATGTGGTATATGTACACAATGGAATTCTATGCTTTCATCAGAAAGAATGATATTGCTCTAATCATAAGGAAATGGAAATAGTTAGAAAAAAATAGAAAAAATTACACTAAGAAAGCCCTACCCAAAGAAACATAAACCGTATGTTCTCCCTTATTGGTAATAATTAATATATGTCTAGGATAGACCTAGCAGATGATCACAATAGCTCAATAGCTATATACAGATGATTACATAAGATGATGCTAAGAGAAATGGTCTCCAAAATATGGAAATAAGTGGTTTATCATTATGTTGTTAGTTTCACCTACTGTGTGATTTTTTTCTTTTTTCTTCTGTTCATGTTCCCTATGACTTAGCCCCTGTAGTCACTGCTGATTCTGGTACCATGCTTATTTTATATATGCCTGTCTGAATTAGGGAAGGGAAGGGAAGCATAAAAATGGTGAGATAAAGTGTAAAATGCAATCCAATGCAACAGCAATATTTCCAAGAAAATATGTTGGAAATTAACTGTACAAATTGGGGTGGTATAATTGGGAAGGAGGAAAGGTAGGAAAAAATGAGGGAGTCGTAACAAGTTGGACAAGAAATGTATTCACTATCCAATGTATGTAACTGTACCCCATATGTACTTCACCTTGACAATAATAAAAAAAATTATATTAATCAAAGTGAGCGAGACCAAAAGAAACATATGTTGCATGGTCTCCTTCCTTTTATAGTCATGAGAATGGGCCTAGGAATCTACAGGGAAACACAGTGGATAGTAAAAGACAAATCATACCACTTATACATGAAATATTATACAGGATTCTCGACATTCAAACAGTGAGACCAAAGAAGGATATTCTTAGGAGAGGATCACAAAAGCTCAATAGCTATGTGCACATGATAATACAAAAGGATGTTTATTGTAGTGAACTTCAAGAAATGGAAACAAGAGATTTTTTTATTTAACTTTTTATGATTTTCCCCTTTTGTTGTTGTTTGTGATTTCTATGCTTTTTGCCTTGTATGTAAATTTATCTGTTTGGGGTAGAGTAAAGGGAAGTACAGACATGGTAGAACAAAATGTGAACAAATGGAGGAAGGAAACTCATAAGATACATTGTGCTGAAAATTAATCTGTATAACTTGGGGATGGTTTGAGGCAGGGGGGAGGGAATGGGGTAGTAAATGAAGGAAGAGGTCACTTTGTTCAAAAAGAAATGTACTCAGTACATGACCTATATAACTATAACCCCTTTGTACTTTACAAGAAAATTAAATTAAAATAATAAAATAAAAATTGAGAAACAGATATGAAAGAGTAATGGAGGACAAATTTCAGCAATGAATGTTATACATGGAAGTATCACAATGTATCCCCTTGACACAATTGGTATATACTAACAAAAAATTTTAGATAAAGGTTATAAAACTAGAAAATAAAATAAATGCATCTCCCATATATTTAATATTTTACTTGGTCCTTCAGAAATACCACAGGAGCTGTTATATGGATCTTTCAATAGAACCGTCAAAGGAAAAGCCTATAAAACATTTCCCAAGCAATTAAAGGGCTCAATTCAATAAAAATTAATACCCTGAGGCACTCAACCTTTTTTCTTGGAGGCTGCCAAAACTTTCTTATTTTAATATTCCATTTCAACATCTAGGAAATGTGAATGCTAGAAAGGATCCAATCACTGAACATTTCTAAAGTCACATAGGTGTATGCGCTAGGACTCATAGATTATAGGGCTTTAAAATTATATGGATCAAGAACTATTACTGTGCTGTCAGAAGTGTGGCCTGACCTTGTATGTTGATTCAGCTTAAGCTCATTGAAATAATAGCACATATTTCAATGGTCAAAGATGAGAAATACATTCACATGCAAGTCATACAGTAACTATAATAATACAATAATAACTGGGCCAGAAAATTCATGGGCTGGACTGTGAAATCAGAAGCTGATATGTAGAAATGCTGTCTGAATTGGGTTTTCTGAAAGGACCCTAAGGTGTTAACTACTGAGTGAAATTTTTCTTTTGTCCTTTTTTTTTTTTGTCAGTCATAGGATTTGAACTCGGGGCTTGGATTCTCTCTGAGCTGTTTTGTTCAAGTCCAGTACTCTATCACTTTGAGCCACAGTGCCACTTGTGCTTTTGTGGTGGTTAATTGGACATAAGAGTCTCACAGACTTTCCTGCTCAGACTAGCTGTTGATCTGTGATCATCAGACCTCAAGCTCGTGAATAGCTAAATGTACTGGTGTGAACAACTAATGCCTGGCTGAAATTTTCTTGTGACCTATGTGTTAATAATTCCAAGCCTTTTTATTTGTCATTGGAGACATATGAAACCTAAGTTCTCCTGGGATAGTGTTCTAATATTTACCTGTAGGCCAAATATATATTGGCTGCTAACTCTTTCAGAAGAGTCAATTAAAAAATTTCAAAACTGAATAAGTTGGTTAAGATTGCTCCTTTCCCAGTTCTGTTTTGCCCGTTTTTAGCCTTCTGTCTTTCAATCAGGCTGATTATCTTGCAACGACTGTTGCAACTTTAGACTATGAAGAAAAGCTCTAAATTACTATGAATGGGTGATGATCAAGGATATTATACTTGAGTTCCTGTCTAATTGAATGTAATGGCACTTGAGAATACAGATGTTCTCATCCTTTTGACATCGCCAGGTATCCTTTTCGGAAGGGGTGAATGGAAAGGTGCGGAAATGAAGGCCATGGGTATTGTTGGGCTCAAAGTGTCATTCCAGGAGCATGGCAGGTTAGTTCTATTGTGCAAGGCAAGGTTTGAATCATCCACATGGCATTTTTGTTGAGTTTTAGAGGAAATATTGGCAAAGCAGAACCATTCTAGAGGGTGGCAAGCCACGAAAACAGAAAATCTGCCTGATAAAGAAGAATTTTGGGTGGGACACCATATTGAGGAAATGTTGACAATGTTTTGCTAATATATGGTAGTTCATTTCTCTTACCAAACAGAACTCTGGTCCAAGAGTGGAAGTGAGTAGGGAATAAATCTCTATTGAAAATAAGAAGTCCTCCACCACACACATAGTTGTGTCACATAATTTCCTTTTATTTGCTGGCGTCATCATCCTTGATAGAATTCAGCAGTTAGTAGTAGAGATCAGTTCTTGCCTAGCCCACACTTAACTAACTTCCATCTTGAAACAACTTCTAAAGTCCAGAATGTTCCCTTCCTTAGCTTATTCTAGTCTTTTGAGATCTTGCTGACTTTTTAAAATGGGATGTTTCTTGCTCAGCACGTTCAATAAAACCCGCTTGTGTAAGAAATGCACCCATCCCTCCAAAAAGACTCACACGATAAGTACAATCTTAAGTACCAATTATGTGTCAAGCCTGTGCTAGGCACACGCAAAGTATTTTGTTGACAGTTGATCATCTGTGAGAACTTATAATGACATTGCGATGTTAGCAGGTGTGTGGAGAAGCAGGGTATATGGAGGAAAGAAGAGATTGATCTGTATTTTCCCCAGTGTGTTGAAGGAAATGTTGAAGGAAGGGAAAGGAAACAGTCCCATGACTACTTGCTCAAGGCGCTGTACAAAGTCTTTTGGCATTTTGTTAGTAGATTGATGGGTGGCCAACATCTACGCCATTGTTACTGTACATCCCTTATGCATGACTGGCCTTTTAAATAAACTTTCTGGAGATCAGCTTGACATTGCAGGCTATGTGAAATTTTGCCTGGGATTGAATAAAAATGGGTATTTCTTGGAATTTTTTAATAGAATACAGGAGACAGAATCATCATGACTTTTTTGAAAAATAACTTTTGCCATAAAGACCACTTGTTTGTGAGCAGAGGCAGATCTGGTCTCTGGTCAGCTTCTATTCCCTCAGGCTCCTCTGCGGATTCTGTTGTTGGCCTCATTCACGGTCTTTCTCTTGGGTGGTCAGATGTTACAAAGGGCATCACACATCTCTGTCTTGCTTTGGGCCTGGACACACTGATCTTTTTGTTACAATAGGGTTGGTCACCTCGAACTCAACCCTGTGAAAGGTCTGAGGAAATGTGGTTGGAGATGACAACCATGTGACAGATTGCTGTCAGTTCAAGGCCGGTTCCTTGTCAGGGTTGAAAGGAATGACAGGATTATGGTCCCTGGGAAGAGCTCACAGGGGCCTTTCTCAGGGCAAGGGCACATGGCTTATTCCATGGGGATCTTTACACAATAGTCAATCATTACACAATATGCAGCACTCGATTCCTAAGGCCATGATGGTGGGGGTAGGTTGATTTTTACTTCCTCTCCTGTTTTTTGGCTATGTTTATAATTCCTAACAGAGTCACCTGGAAAGAGTTGGTAGATAACTTCTCCAGGCCCCTCCCGTGATTCCATCCCTTCTCCTTCTGTGTGAAAACTCATTTTGTAATTTAAACACAAAGAGCAGTTCAATCACCTGTCACTCATGGTCTCAATTACTTGTGGTAATATTTATTTAGCTGCTCTACTGTGGTGGCACTTACTAAAAAATTCATAGAGAATATTAATCAGCTATAATATTATGATAGTATTACCATATTACTGTACAACATTATAAAACAGATTCACAGCAGAGTGTGCTTAGAAAATTTCTAAGTACTGTATGCAAGCATTTAGGTTCTTGACCTACTTAAATATTCATTACGCTAACTTAATTCATTTAGTAATTATTTTCAGATTATATTTATAATATGATTTCCCAGTAGTATTTCCAGGGGCTTATATACATATACTTAATGTAATGTTGTGGGTTTTTTTTTTGCCAGTTCTGAGGCTTGAAATCAAAGCCTTAGCACTGTCCCTGAGATGCTTTTGTTCAAGGCTAGCACTCTACTATTTGAGCCACAGCACTACTCCCAGCTTTTTCTGTTTATGTGGTGGGGAGGAATGGAACCCAGGGCTTCATGCATGCTAGGCAAGCACTCTGCTGCTAGCCACATTGCCATTCTAACATCTTGGGTCTATTATGAATTGTTCATTGTGCCAGTCCTGAGGCTTGAACTCAGGGCTTGGGTGCTGTCCTTGTACTTTTGTGCTCAAGACTAGTAGTCTACCATTCGAACCATAGGTCCACTTCCAGTTTTTTTGGTAGTTATTTGGAGATGAGTCTCACAAACTTTCCTGCCTGGCTGGCTTTGAGCTGTGATTCTCAGCTCATAGACTCCTGAGAAGTTAGGATTACAGGTGTGAGCCACTGGCACTTAGCAGCTATTTTTTTTTGTTTTAAAATCTGATTGGAAAGATAATTTACAATATTTTAAGTGATGGACTGTTTTTCCTAAGTCAAGTATTTTGACATATTTTCTAGGTAAGCAGTCATGTTGATGTAAAATATTACATGGAAATATGTTTATGTGTTTATTATGTGGAAGACAGCAATTTGCTTTCTATAATTGTTCATTCACTTGTGATAAGCCTTTTCCTTCTGTAAATCAGTCTAAAGCTACAAAAATAAGTCCTGAACTATTAGAATCTTATTAAACCATGTATTGGGCACTCTCTCTTCTCTTCTCCTCTCCTCTCCTCTCTTCTCCTCTCCTCTCCTCCCCTTCCTCCCCTCCTTCCTGTCCCCTCTCCTCTCCTCTCCTCTCTTCTCCTCTCCTCTCCTCCCCTACCCTCCTCTCTTCTCCCTTCCCTCCCCTCCCCTTCTGTCCCCTCTCCTCCTCTCTCCTCTCCTCTCTTCTCACACCACCTCTAGTAACAAGGTTTGAATTCAAGGCTTCATCCTGCCATGTATGCCCGCTCAGCTGCTTCTTTGCCACTTACACATCTAGCCCAGCATTTCACTGGTTAATTGGAGATGGAGTCTTTTGGACTTTACTGCTTGGGCTGGCTTTGACCCTGATCCTCTGGATCTCAGCTTGCTGAGTACCAGGTTTACAGGCATGAGTCCCAGCTGCCTGGCTAATCATGTGTTTTAATTTTAACCTGTTTTGTTATGTTCAACATACACAGCTTAGAAATATGTGATGACAGTAATTTGTATGCAGCAAGCTACATTATTCCTAGAGAATTAGAGAATTAGAGGGCACATTTTGGTCATGAGGATTTTTTTAAAAAATAGATGAGTAGAACCCTTGAAATGACAATTAAAAAAATAAGCTGGCCCAATATGTATATGAGGAAGTATGATGTAAAACACAATTAATGAGTTGTACGGTCCTAGATGCTATGAATTCTGAGGATCCAACAATGAGGTCTGAGCTTTCATACAGCTCAGCTTTCTAAAAATTGCTGTTAATTGATCTTACATTAATTATCTCATTTCATTGCTAGAACAACCTGAATATTAGATCGGGTAAGTGTTGAAATCATAATTTGCATATAAGAAAACATAGCCTAAGTATGAAACTGTAACCCATCTGTACATCACTTTGACAATAAATAAGTAATTATTACACAAAAAAAGAAAAGGAAAACACATAGAGAGGCTGCTGGCTACTCCAAGTGGAGGTGATGGTGTCTTTCTAATTATAAGGCACATGGTAGCTGTGAGGATTATTCTAAAAAAAGTTTTGCTGATCAAAGATGGCCTTTAGAACTTTTGATAACATTGAAAACTACTAGGTCAATCATGATTGCTCTCAACCAACTAATTATGCCTATTTAGAAGTAACAATATTCGAGAGGATATCATCTTGACAGCATTTTCTATTTCTGAGAAAAAAAGAAATGTAAGGTTAGACTCCTTTTCTCTATACTGATGATGATGTAGGAGCTCAATGTAGTTCAGTGCCAAAGTGATCTTTTTAAATACCACCTATGAAGTTCTGCCTGATGCTTTGCTCATTTGAGCTAAATTTAAAATTCAAATGCGAGGGGCTTTTAAAAAATAAGTAAGGAATATATTTCTAACAAATGTTTAATCTCTTATTGAAAACTAGCACTTTGTTGATTCTTTGTTTTTGTTATTGTTTGTGTTGCATGAACGCAGGTGCTGTCCCTGAGTTCATTCACTCTCTTCCTCTCTCTCTCACTTACTCTCTTTCTTTTATCCTTCCTTCCTTCCTTCCTTCCTTCCTTCCTTCCTTCCTTCCTTCCTTCCTTCCTTCCTTCCTTCGTTCCTTTGCCAGTCCTGGACTCAGGTCCTGAGCAAGTTGCCCGCAGTTTGTTTTTTTTTTTGCTCAAGGCTACCACACTACCACTTGAGCCATTGCTCCACTTTTTGCTTTTTTCTATGTATGTGGTGCTGAGGAACCGAACCCATGGTTTCATGTATACAAGGCAAGCACTCTACCACTAGGCCATATTCCCAGCCCTTCTTCCTTTCTTTTCAAGGCTAGTCCTCTGTCACTGTGAACCACACTGCCACATCCAGGTGTTTGTTTTCCTTTTTGTTTTGTAGTTAACTGGAGATGAGACTCTTTAAGAGACATTCTTGTCCTCATTGGCATTAAACCATGATCCTCAAAGCTCAGCCTCCTGAGTAGCTAGGATGACAGACAGGCATGAGCCACCAGCACCCTGCACATTGGGACACTTCTAAAATGTAGATCTTATGCTTAAATACCTCTTCTCCACTGCCTTATGGAAGGAGCCCAAGTTGACCCCAGCCTTTTTAATATTTTCCTAATACTTATAGCATTCAGCAATAGGAATTCCTGGTTTCTAGAAACTTGTTTTCTTCCTGCTTTTCTGTCTCTGTCTCTTCTTCCTGGAATCTTCCCCATTCATGTCTGCCTGTCAAATGGCTACCCACCTTAATGACCTACACAGACATCAAGTTGAAATGATAAGCATTCTCTTAAATCCTCCAGGTAGATCAGAAGCTGTGCTAGTACTGGTTATATTGCTCTCCTAATAATGCCACATAATTCACATGCAGTTTGTTTCTGAGCTGGTCTGTCTCCCTTGTGTCTTCCTCTATAGCACATTTGTATCAGAGTTCTATGGAGAGTTGGGAAACAGATCTCAATGAATTCGTCTTCCAATAGGAGGTGATTTGGTTCATTCTAGCTGATACCTCTATTGTCTATATCTATTAGATAATGGGTTGGGTTCAAGGACTTCCAATTGTCATTCTTGCCTTCAAATTTGGCCTTGTAAAACAATTTATTTTAATAATAGGACACGGAAGTTTACATTCTGTTATATTTTGTTAAATGGAGATACTGTAATTCTTTTTTTTAAATCTTGAAGTCTTTGTACAAAGGAGTTGTATTCACCATATCAGTTGAGTACAATGCATCCCCTTCCTTCATTCTCCCCATCTCTCCTAGCCTCATGACTTGCCTCAGCTTTCTTATCCTTAAAAGATATGTACAAAGTACACCACGTGTGGGTAGAGAATGTTACAGGTTGAACAATACTGAAACATATTGCATCTGAGAATGAAGATGGCAAAACAAAACTCAGTGAAAGCTATTGAATAATAGGGGTTGAGAGGGCAGGGAATGTGAGAGTAAAAGAAGGATTAATTTAACATACTGTATCATCATTTATAAAATCTCTTTTAAAAGGTGCTAAACTGAAGAGCTCTTTTTCTGCAAGTAGTGTTTGCAGTAAAAACGTTGTTCGAATTTTGAGATGATTTTCCCCTTTTTATTAATATTAAATTTAGTACAAATATTGTAAAAGTTAAATAATTTTCCCCAGACACTCAATGTTCGATCTTATAATGTGAAATAGAAAGGAAATCAGCATGCAGAGTAACTATGTTGTGAAGGTTTGAAAATAATTATATATATAAATAAATGTACTCCCTTGAAAGACACTGGTCAAATTTCTCTTCTGCAAAGTTCATAGTATATGATGTGACAGTACTATTTAATATAATTAACTACAGAGGTTTAGTAAATGTTGCCCTCCAATGAAAAAATCCAAGATGGTAGGTGGGATTTTCACATTACGGTGAGTACAGTGTTGAAGTAGACATAGTTGGTCTCCTGGGTGTGCTTTATCACTAATGCAAGAGCTCCACTGACCTAATTTATTTTAGCAAGGGAAAGACTATGCTCTTGAATAGACACTTAGGTCAGAGAAAATACGTTCAAAGAGTTAGTTTCAGCTAGGTAAAGTAGGATTTGGTACCCTCGGCATTTTCTCTTCCAATTTTTTCTAGCAGCCAGCATTATTTTTAATGACCTTCATTAAATTTTACAAATCAGCACTGCTTATCCATGTTCTTAAAGATTTTTGCACTTAAATGTTTTGGAGTAAATACCGGTAACATAAATAGTGCCATATTCATAATGTGTCTAAAATAGTATGCTGGTTATTTCCCCCACTTAGGTAGCATTGGTGTAGCCAGTAGAAAGGACTCAGTTGGAGGATCAGAATTGTTAGGAAAGTCTGGCTCCACTGTTAATGAGTAGTTTAGGATTGGAAGGTCTTTAAGTGCTTCCAGCCTGAGTTACCTACTCCATCAAAAATAGAAAGAGAAGCGCCTCTTGATGATTAGCAATACTGCATGGAGCTCTCTAGAACTAATACAGCATCTAAGGAATTAAGTCTATAATCACTGCCATAGAATGACGCTAGTTAAGAGGTATGTTATTATGGTCTTCAGAGTCAAAGTTTTAATGAAAGAATTGTATGCTACAGGTTTTCCAGTGCCCAGCCCATGTTAGTCTTAATAAATACTAAAGAACTGAGTTAGTAAAATGGTGTGCAAAGGATGTTTACTTGAGCGTCTCATTGGTGCCATATGGTATAAATATGAGTAGGATAACTGCAAAGAAGCTTCAGAGTGGAGAAGTATCCAAATATCCTCAAATTCTCGAGCTGTCCAGAAAAAGAACTTGGCTCCATTCTCCAGAAAGTTCCAACAGAGGAACTTGCCTCCCAAGGCTTCGGCTGAGGATAGACATGGTTTCAGGGGAAGGTGGTCACTTCCAGGAAGGTCCCACTCTGGTGGAAAATGGTCTCCTTGTAAGGGCAGGAGTCCTGTGGGGCCTCATTCGTTGTGGAACCTTACTAAAACCTGGCTGGCCTCGCCTGAGGCAGGGAAACACGCCATGTTTAGCATTTACTCAACTTTGCTCATTCATACTAGGGTATCATGATGGACCCTGAGTCTTTTTCTGTTTCATTAATTATTGAATTAGGTTTGCGTGTATCTTTACATGTTTCATTTTAGAGTATGTTGTGCCTGTTGGGTGCTTGAATTCAGGGCCTGGGAGTGGTCTGAATTTTTACTTTTTAAAATCAAGATAAGTGCTCTACCACATGTGCCACAGCTCTACTCAGAGGCTTTTTTTTTTTTTTTTTGGACTGGTTACTTGGTGATAACAGGCTGACAGTCTTACTGGTAGGGCTGGCTTCAAACAGCAACCCTCAGCTCTCAGCCTCCTCAGTAGCTGGAGTGTAAGCATGAGCCAATTGTGCCTAGCATATTTTGTTAGTTTTTGAGAAATAGCTCATACAGGTTAATTGAAAAGCAGTAAAAAATTATTTTTCTTATTCTTTAATGAAACAGCTTACTTAACAAGAAGAAATTCCAGAACAGGTATCTTGTGTGTTATGGAGAGGTGGTCTATGTCCATGCATAACAGTGGCTTGTTTTGCTCGCTTTGCATTCTTGGATACTAGACATTGCTTTCCACCTCAACAGCCATACTTTACGGTATGAAATATATATATATATATATATATGTATGTATATATATATGTATGTATGTATTACTACATACGTAGGAATCATGAGGATGTGGGCATACATTCTTTTTCTAGCAGAGTTATATTGTATAATGAAGTATTTTCTCTGCAGAGAAACAAAGGAAAACGGTAAATGCTAAAATTATTGCAGATGTTCTTTAGTCACCCAAATCTCTTGATGCTGATGCTATTTCCTCTGCATTGTTGCGTGTTCTCCTTGTAATATGTTACAGATAGAAAAGCTTTTTTTTCTGGAAAAAAAAATGCTCCGAAGTGAATTTTCAATCAGTGTGACAACTTAATTGCAGTCCAAATTTTATGGTGAAATAATTTCAACATTTGAAAGTTTTAGATTTTTCCCCGAAATAATTTCTTGTTCCATGTACAGTTTTTCCATTACTAATGAAGTGATCCTGATGAATTTGTGTCAGAAATAAGGAAAGTCGCAATGGGCTAGATCCAAACAGCAGATGAACAGTAAGAACAGGACTCCAGTTCTCTTAGGCTGGCTCATCAATGCTATCCATAAGGCAGATACAGGAAGTTATGCTGACTCAAGAAAAAGAGCAAAGAATTAAACATTTTCTTATGCTGAAAATTACAATGGGATTTTATTTAGTTTGGTCAAGAACACTGTGAACATTTTTTTGAGCTTTTCTCTAGTTTCCTTATTTTGTGGTGGTCTTCAGATTACTAGATATTTACGAATCCACATGAATAAAGAACATTTACTGTTCTGAATTGAAATAGGTTGTTTGTTTGTTAGCTACGACTTACCTTTAAGGTCGCTAGAGGATTAAATTTGACTTGTATTTTAGACTTCATTTTTAATGAGTAGAAATTATACTGGAAGGCAGGTCTGGCTGTGTTGCCTTGGCTGGTATTAAGGCAAAGTGCTCAATCAATTCTTCTGTCTCAGAGTCTGGAGTCACTGGGTCTGAAATGTGAGCCCCGGTGCCCCAATACCCAGCTTCACCTGCATTTCCTTATTTTCCAGGTATAGGGATGAGAATTTGATTGTGTTTGTCACTGAGTGACAAAAGAATTGGGAGTGTGTTTCATCTTCCCCCTCTTCTCTCTCCTTCTCTTCACCTCTCCTTTGTCTTCCCATCCCCTTCTCCCTTCCTTCCTTTCCTATTCCTCTCCCCTCCTTCTCTTGTCCCTTCCCCTTTCTCTCCCTCTCTTTCCCCCTTGCCCCTCTTCTGTTACCTTCTCTCCCCCTCTCCAGCTTTCTTCTTTTTCTTTTCTTTTTTTTTTTATTGGCCAGTCCTAGGCCATGAACTCAGGGCCTGAGCACTGTCCCTGGCTTCTTCCTGCTCAAGGCTAGCACTCTGCCACTTGAGCCACAGCGCCACTTCTGGCCATTTTCTGTATATGTGGTGCTGAGGAATCGAACCCAGGGCCTCATGTACACGAGGCAAGCACTCTTGCCACTAGGCATATCCCCAGCCCTCTTATTCTTTTCTTGCAGCACTGGAATCAAACCAGGGTCTGAGCATGATAGGCCAACCCAAATGGAGTTTTTTCTGACATTATATTTGGAAAAAATGACTGTGTTTTTCAAATATTGTTAATCCCCTAAAATTCTCATCCCCCAAACACAATAATCCCAAACCCTATGGAAGTTCACAGCCAATTAAACTAGTTGTAGTTGAGTATTTGAGTTTGTTCTTCTCCATCATGAGATTTAGGATGACCTCAGATGTGGGCCATGCAGTTAATCTGACAAAGGCACGGGCCATACCAAGCCTGGAGAGGACTTCCAGAAGCAGGTTGTCCAGAGTCTGGCTTGACATTATTATAACTAGATTATAACTGTAATTTTGGGTTGGTTTTCATCAGACGATGACATGCAATTCAGCTATACAGAAAGAAATGTGTATCCACAATTTTTGGTCATGTTCTGTGGCTGAGAATAGCCTGTGGTTTTTTTCTCCTCAACAATGAATACTGTTTCAGATGGTAGTTAAGATGATCATATAATTAGTATGAGGGCATCTATGTAGTTATGAATCTAGTCCTAGGTCATTAGGACAACATCCTCTGTTCACCATATCTTACAAACTTTAGTACCAAGAACATAAAAGTCTCTGGGATATTTTTAGGATGTTGGAGTTACACATTAGAAGCCATAAGTTTAATAGGGGCATTGTCTCTTCAGAAGAGTCTGTCTATCACATGTGAAGATTTCTAAACCTCCCATGCCTTTGCCACATCATGGCGATGAATCCTAAAGTTGGTATTCTCAAGTTATTTCTAAGTTTTCAACATAGTTCCACTGGTAGTAAGAAACATTAGAACTTCCTATTATTTAATGTATACACCACAGCAAAGAAACATAGGCAAAGGTAGGACCCAGGAATCAATGCCTGTAACCCTAGCATCTCAGGAGGGTGAGATCTGAGGATTGCAGTTTGAAGCTACTTGGGGCAAGAAAGCTTATGAGACTCTTATCTCCAATAAACTACTCAGAAAAATCTGGAAATGGCACTGTGGCTCATGTGGTAGAATGCCAGCCTTGAGCAAAAGTTGCTTGGGACAGTGCCCAGAGTTCAAGTCCCAGGACAAACAAAAACAAAAATCTCATGCAAGTGTAAGAATTTATTGATTTGGTATGGATTTATTGTAATAAACACGTATAAAGACAATATCATTGTTGAAAAAGACTAAAGAGAAATCAGTGTCAATGTGTTTGAAGAAAATGGGGTCATTTGATGTTAAATCTGCCTTTGGCCTTTTTTATTGCATACAAGTTGTCTAGTCTGACATGTTAGGTTGTGTTGAATGCTCTGCTCCCGTTCTCTAATGGTACCAAATAGGGTAATAGATTAGAACTAGGAGAGATGAGCAGCTACAGCTCATATTTGCCTTGAAATCTTGAGCATTTTCTGATTAAATCCTGGGATGATCAGTGAGTCAACTTTGCTCAGCATACTAAATCATGATTTTCCCCCCATCTTGGTGACATGGTTGAAATTGTAAATATCAAGTGTGTTTGAACAAGAGCATGATCCATAGACCTGGATCTGAACCTACTTCACATATGCCTTATTACAAGAAGACATTATAAATCGCCTAACTAGAAATTAGAAATCTACCTTTTAGCAAGTCTATTTTGAAGTTGGAAAATACTCATTTCCTCTGCAAAAGAATGGTCTCTGTAGCATCCAGTGAAATGGATTATCTAATATCAGAGATACGAACCTCAGACTCACAGAAGCCAGAAGGCATTAGTCGACCTTGTGCTGGGCTTAATGGGATAGCTTTTTAGAAGAATTGGCCAACAGCACACAAGTCTAGCTGGGCATTATAAATCTAGAATGGCTCAGGATGAATTTAACCTCACTCCCCGACCCATCTTCTTCTCCTGTGTCTTCCAGTGAATGGTGTCATTGTCCAAACCAGACTGAAGTTGCCTCTTTAAATTTAATTTGGAAAAAATGGGATTAAGTGGTGAAAGGTGCCAGAGAAAATGATGATAATGGAAATAGGTAGTAACTACTGGCCTGTGTACATGATAAATAATTGTTTATGTGAATGTAAGCACTTAGAATTACAAATGAATCTTTCATAGTTGATTTCATTTCTGTGGCAATCTTAACTCCAGTCCTAAGGCACACAAAAATATGAGTGAGACTGAACTGTTATTGATTACTGATGTGACTCTTCTGGTGTCAGTCAACAAGTGGTGAGATTCTTCTTTTGTCAAACTATTGCTGAGACTGAGCCATTGTCAAGTGTTGGTGACACATTACTGGTACCATTCCTGCGGAGTCAGAACCAGAGCAATGTCTTCTGTAATTGAAATGAATCGACTTTGCCTTGGAGCTTTACTATACTAAATCAAACTAGAGATGGATGAACAGGAAATACTCTTCTGTCTCAGTGACAGAAATTGTCTGTCTACAGACATTTCTCTTGGTCACTATGGCAACTACCCCTCCCCACACTTTGCTAGCCATTAAGATGTATCAAGACAGAGATGACCGTTTGCAGCATCAGGTATTTGAACTAAAAAGAGATTTGCTAGAAAGTTGGAAAGTTATTTCTTGGAGGAAAAGTGAGATCCTTAAAAACCTTAATTGACTTTTTTTCTTACTTGAAAAGTAGTTTGTTTCTTTCTTCAGTGACGGTGAAGCTGTGTGCATAGGACAATCCATGCCCTTCATGCGCCTGTGTTTAGGAATCTGCTCCCTGGCAGTGCCCTGGCAGGGCAGAGTTACATAGACAAGCAAAATCTCAGTTCCTGCCACCTGGGCAGGCAATCATAGTCAGGGAAATGAAACCTAAGGAGCAGATGGATTTCAAAGTGATTTGTAGACTTAAAAGTGATAGGAAAATATAGTAGTTTAAAAGTTGACCAAAGCAATCAGGGCTGGGAATGTGGCTTAGTGGTATAGTGCTTGCCTAGCATGCACGAAGCCCTGGGTTCGATTCTTCAGTACCACATAAACAGAAAAAGCCAGAAGTGATGCTGTGGCTCAACTGTTGGCATGCTAGCCTTCTGCAAAAGAAGCTCAGTGACAGTGCCCAGGTCCCTGAGTTCAAGCCCCAGGACTGGCAAAAAAAATTACAAGCAATAAATTAATAAGCATTACACAAAAAGTAAAAATATTCCAAATTGGTAGGCCATTGCTCTCAGAAAGAGTTCAGCGACAACGCTTCTGAAAGGGTAGTGATTGGATTTAGAATGACTATATTTAGGAATCAGTCATTTAAGTATGACAGGCTCTTCAGAGTAGATAGTCAGAATACATGGAGAGCCTTTTAGAGGCAGAACTTGGGCAGTTTGTTGGGATCATGGCAAAGTGGCTAAAAGCATAACGTGGAGGCTAAATGTTACGTGGTACCAATACACTGTTCATGGTCCTATTTGTTGTTGTTGGGGGTTTTTGTATGACATTTAGCTGAAAAGTTAATTATAAAATCATAAAGTTAATACAATTATAACTAAAATTCATTGAGTGCTTAGTTCAATAGTGCAGTCAGCACTATTTCAAGAGTTTTGCGTGTTTTATTCTCTAATTATAGGGGATACGCATTATTTTTTCTTAAAAAATTATTTCCATGTTTGCAGCTGATAAACTGAGGTACAGATAGAATAAAGGTCAGAGAGCAAGTAGTTCACAGCCACTGATCAAGTCAAGCAGATAAAGCTCATAGGGTTAGTTAGTGTCATATGGGACAGCGGCTTAAAAGTAAAAAGGTGTCTAGAGAGTGTAAAGACTGGAAAAATACTGGATTTGTGACAGGGATGTGGGGGGAAATCCCTTTTGAACTCTGCACAGAAGAGTCACATGAAACTATTTGAAGAGAAGAAGCTGGGTGAATCCAGGGCACCAACTAGAACCATAAGACCAGGCTACAAGTTCTCAGCTGGGAGTAAACGTTTGAAGTAGAGTGAGGGCAGAAAGGATGGAAAGGAAGGCCTGGCAAGGGAATTCATTTGAACCCTGCTACTAATTGGTGAGGGAGAAGAAGGCATTAATGATGATTTGTATGCTTTTTTGGGTTAATGGTGATTGCATTAGCAGGTGGAGAGCCTGTTCTTTTATTGATTGAACTTCCTAATGCTGACCATTCTCAAGTACCCTTCCTTGAAATTATCTTTCCTCCTTTGTGCTGGTGATAACTGTTGCACCTCATCTCTCCTCTCTCCCCACCCTCCTTCAGTGGTTCTTTTCTGAAGTTGGCACTCTTCACTATCCAATCTGGGACTCATTTCTTTCCCTCTCCACTATGCTACAGAGTAGATATGCTGTCCACTTAGCTTCAGTCTGAAAGCTGCACAATTTCATGGAGGAGACAGCTGGGATCCATTCCCCTCTTCACCATATTAGCTGTGGTGTGGAATAATAGTCTTTGATACTGTTTTGCTCGTGTGTGAATGTGAATGATACCTCCATAATGGAGTTTTTCAATGCACCGAGTCTAGAGAAAAGGCTCCCAACACAGTGGTCCCTTGACAAGTTTTATTTGCTCTTTTTCTTTTCTTCCCTCTTCCTCCTATCCAATATTTCCTTTCAGTTGAAGTCACTTCCCTGATGGGGATTCCTCCTATGTTAACAGAAATAGTCATGGTTCTCGTTTGCTTGCCAAATGTTAAACTGAGCACAATCACCTTTCATAGACAAATAGCACAGCGATTGTCTTTTGGTTTCAAACATGGAATGAGTTAAAACTCTAAAAATATAAGAGATAGGAACTACAACAGAGTTATAATCATAAACGGGTTGTACGTGAAACTACTTCAGACAGAGGGGCAAGATTTATCTTCCAGTTGGACTCCAAAATACAGCATAAAACAAGCTGTAGGAACATAATATATGAAAGATAAAAATTTCCAACCCCCTTACATATCTCGAAATTGTATTTGTACAGATGTTATGAATGATACAATAGCTGATCTTTAATGTAGAGTAGGAATTTTATTTGATGAAACACATGGTATTGAAAAACTTTATCTCAGCAAAGTACTGACTCATACAGAATAATATGAACTTTTTCATTTTGCAATGGGAGGGTAGATGAGCCTAAGTAAACTTGCTAAAATGTATTAAAAAACCTAAGCTCTTCAAAATAAGCCCAGGGACAGTTCCCAGGCTATGAGCTTGAGCTCCAGGACTGGCATAATAGGAAGAGGAAGAGCAGGAGGATGTGGAGGAGGAAATGCTTAGGGTTAGCAGTATGAAGTGGGACTGTCCTGGGTTTATTTAAACTCCAGCCTTGCATTTCCTACTTCTGTGACTTAATCCAGTTACTTAACTTCTTTGAGTCCAAGCTTTTTTCTCCATTTGAGAATAATAATATCATCATTGGCATATGTCCTATTAAGTGGTTACCTTTATATAAAGACATTCATTCAGTGTCTAGCAGAAGATATGTAGTAAGTGCTAGATATTGTTGAAAACTGGGTGTGAAGCAGTTGCAAGCCTTACTAATTAGGTGCTCTAGGAAGGTTTGTTAATCTTAATTCCTCAGCTTTTTTCTCTCTTTCAGCCAACCTTCTCAAACTTTCTTGTAAGAACTAAAGGAGGTGTGTGTGTGTGTGTGTGTGTGTGTGTGTGTGTGTGTATGTGTGTGTGTGCAGGGTACTTCACACTTTATCTAGCCTAAAAGAAAACTGATATAGAGTCATAAAAGAAGTTGTGTGTGGTTTTATCAACCATAATAGAAAGTTTAGACTTAATTTCAAATATTCTAAGAACACATTGGAAAGTTTTAGCTAGAAAAGTGATGTGCCATGTTTTAGAAAGATCCCCTTGATTACTGTGGTGTTGTAGAATGATTGGGATCAAGGAGTGCAATGGGAGAGCCAGGAAGCAGGTTCAGACATGCTATCAATAACTGTGATGCTCAAAACCATGAAAGAAACAGAGACATACTCACTAGACACTATGTTGAAAATTAACTATATAACTTGTGGGGGGAATGGAAGAAACACAGGGAGAGAGCTTGCGGAAGGGGTGACATTGTCTAAAAAGAAATGTACTCATTACCTGACATGTTCTTGTAATCTCTCTGTACATCACCTTTTAAATAATAAAAGAATAAAAAATTACAAAATAAAAAATACAGGATAAATAGCACCTTTTGCCATCCATAACTATTTTCCGTATATTTAAATAAAATTTCTAAAGAAAAAAAAACAAAAATCCTAAGCTCTTGTTCAAATATAAACATTACCTGTAAAAGGCTTTTCCCTGATTGAACTCATTTTCTTAGAGCCCATTCAGTATCTCATAGGTAGTATTCCCTCCATTTTTAATCAACCTATTTATAAAAATCTACAGGTAAAATGATACATACTGATCAAGTACAAACATATTTTACACATAGAGTGGTTAAATCTAGCTAACATATGTATCGCAGATTATTATCATTTTTGTGGTGAGAACACTCAACATCTACCCTGTACTCTCAGAAGGTAGATTAAGAGTTTATGCGTAAGACCCAAATTTACAGGAGGCCTAGAGATTTAATTGCCAAGACTTCAGCAATGGTATTGGCAAATATCAAACTTAGGTCTTTGTAATTCTTAGACGTTTTGCCATGTTGCCACAAAAGCCTCATGAGCATTAAGAGGATTTCAATTGAACACTAGTCTGAAAAAATGAGGTTTTGGTGAAATTGGAAAAATAATAATAGGATGTGAGATTAAAACTCTGTTAATCTTTATTCTTGATGATTCTTTCTACTCCTATTCCTCTGAAAATCTAAAACGATAGAATCTCAAAATAGATTTCAAAATTCAATACCTCTCAAATATTCAGATGAGAATATACATGCTTCCCAGTAGTAAAGAGAGGAACAAGTAAGTTATAAGAAATAGCCCAAATGCCTATGGTCTGAAGTCCTGTCGCACTCTTATTCTTGTCATTCCATACCTGTGGCTTTAGAGTAAGTTTCCTGTGATCAGCTGACAGAAGAAGAAACTGGGGCCTGCTTTACAGAACCTTCTGTGTGATATTCAGGCACCATGTAAGAGTAGATAGTTGTAGCACTTTGACTCTGTACTAGGATGACCTTGAAAGGACGCTGGTAAAGGGAAATTCTCTAGGTGGGCAGAACATTGAGCAGTGTCTCTGTTGGTTGGCTTACAGGGAGAAGGGGCCAGTTGAGTGACTTTATGGATGTATGAGCTCTTGTGTGAATTGTTTGGCTAGCTGGTTAGGGACTTAGAAGAGGCATGACTGGAAAATTGGTCACAAGGAAATTGGGGATGAGGTAGGTGGTAGAACTTGCTGAGTGGGCACAATACCAAAGATAACCCGAGTGGAGGATGATGTTTGTAATTAAGTGAAAAGATTGCTCCTTTTTGTGGCTAGAAATCATCCTTTTTCCCATGCCACTCCTGTTCTTACACAATGGAGCCATGTGCAAAATGGCCATGAACCACTGGGTGGGGACTATGCATGGCTTCGAAAGCATGACTGACTCGCCATGCTGACCCAGCTATGGCCATTGCTGATTGCCCAGTCAGCTGACCAAAGAGATGAGTAGTGGGTGGCTGATAGGGTACTGTTTTCCAGAGTGATTGAAGCTAATGATGGTGGATATATTTCTTCGGATCACTTTTGTCATAGAGCAGTATTTGTTCTTACTGGAATTCTCATTTCCTATATATACACCTTCCTTGCATGCAATGATTGTGATAAATTACCATCCATGGACTTATAGAATGTTTGATCTGCCATCATGGTATTCAAATAGCATTGCTTCTGGTCAAGGGACTCACCTTCCAGCAAAGGATAGACATAATGCTCATGGTGGTAGAATTCACTGGTTTGCTATGACATCCTGTAGCTGCTGGCAGGACAGTGTGGTGGAAGACTTTGTCATGATGCCATAACTCCCATCAAGCCTACCAAGCTTCCCCAGGAGACTGTGATACTGTGAATTGAATAGGTGGGATTTTTCTCTGAAATTAGAATCAATGGATTGAAGAATCATATGGTGAACATGGTAGTGACAACCACCCACGATTACTCTTAGTGACCCATTAACAAAATTTTTGTTTCCTGTTCCTATGATCTTACTTTGTGCTGACCTAGAGGCCTTTGTCCTAAAGGAAGGAATGTTTCAATCGGGAGACACAATGGTTCCATTGAACTGGAAGTGAATTCTGCTCCCTGGACGCTGTGGCTTTCTCATGCCTCTGAATGGACAAGCAGAGAAGGAAGCTACTATGCTGGCTGGGGTGATGGATCTGTTTGCAATCAGGGGGCATCGGATAGCTACTTCCTAGTGTCTGCGTCCTAGAAGATCCCCGAAGGTGCCTTTTGGTATTAACGTGTTCTGTGATTAGGGTCGATGGAAAACCATTTTTTTTTTTTCCAGTCCTAGGGCTTGGACTCAGGGCCTGAGCACTGTCCCTGGCTTCTTTTGCTCAAGGCTAGCACTCTGCCACTTGAGCCACAGAGACACTTCTGGCTTTTTCTATATATGTGGTGCTGAGGAATCGAACCCAGGGTTTCATGCATGCTAGGCAAGCACTCTACCACTAAGTCACATTCCCACCCCGATGGAAAACTATTACAGTTACCATATCTAATGGACTATCAGTTGTACAGACCCTTTAAGAATGAAGGTTGTATTACCTGGCCCAGTATAAAACCATAAGTAGCTTGGTGAGACAAAGGGAAAACAGAATAAGTAGAGAGAGAAAGTAATTATAAGTAACCACAGGTGACCACATGGGCAACTGTAAAATAATTGTCAGGACTATGTCTTTTTATTTACTTATGATTGTATTTGTGCATTTAGGAGTTTTCTGTGCACATATGTAAATATACTAAGCCCAGTGTTCTCCTTAAGTTGCTTGTTATGTAACCTAAGAGGTATCGTAGTGTTAAGTGTTGTTAATTTGACATCACTTGCTTTTTTTTTTTTATTCGGTTGGTCATGGGGCTTGAACTCAGCCTGAGAGCCTGCCCCTGAGCTTTTCTCCTTAAGACTAGCACTCTACCACTTTGAGCTCCACTTGTGGATTTCCAGTGATTAATTGGAGATGAGCATCTCAATGGATTTTTCTTCCTGGGCTGACTTTAAACTTTGATCTTCAGATCTCAGCCTCCTGAATAGTTAGGATTACAAGTGGGAGCCACCAGTGCCTTGCCTGGTACATCCTATTATTGCACTTAAATGATTGGATCTTGTGAAGTATAAACATTTCCCATGTACTGGTGTGTTCCTTCTGGAGAAAGGCTAGTTGTCTGGTTATATATGTATGAATTATGATACAAGGATGCTTGTTACTGTCAGTATTGAGAGATTGGGTATAATGTAAGATGATGTATATTGATAAATATGAGCAGATTTGTGGTAGTTAATTGGTTTATGTGTCAATTTAAGTTGGCCACAGGTACTGAGATACTTAATTCAACCTTATTCTGACTGTGTCATACTGATTGCATCTCATTAAAAACCTTTTGAGAGATATCTAATTTTATTTATTTTTTTTCAATTTTTATTATCAAACTGATGTACAGAGAGGTTACAGTTTCATACATTAGGCATTGGATACATTTGTTGTACTGTTTGTTACCTCGTCCCTCATTCCCCCCTCCCTCCTCCCCCTTTCCCTTTTGCCCCCTGAGGTGTTCAGTTCACTTACACCAAACATTTTGGCAAGTATTACTTTTGTATTTGTTTGTCTTTTTTTACCCTGTGTCTTTCAATTTTGGTATTCCCTTTCAATTTCCTAGTTCCAATACCAGTATACACGGTTTCCAATATACTCAGATAAGATTACAGAGATAGTGTAGGTACAACCACAGGAAGGTGATACAAGAACATCATCAATAATAGAATCTACAGATACATATGGGATATTGAAAGTAGTTACAACTGTGATATAACAATTGTTTCCATAACATGGAGTTCATTTCACTTAGCATCATCTATGTGTTCATAAGGGTATAGCTATTGAGCCTTGTGATGCTCTGCTATGACAGGACTAAACCTGTACTAATTATTCCCAATAAGGGAGACCATAGAGTCCATGTTTCTTTGGGTCTGGCTCACTTCACTTAGTATAATTTTTTCCAAGACCTTCCATTTCCTTACAAATGGGACAATGGCATTCTTTCAGATAGAAATATAAAATTCCATTGTATATATGTACCATATTTTCCTGATTCATTCGTCTACTGAGGGGCATCTGGCTTGGCTCCAGATTCGTGCTATGACAAATTGTGCTGCGATGAACATTATTGTGCTGGTGGCATTACTGTGATTTTGTTTGTGGTCTTTTGGATAGATACCCAAAAGTGGGGCTGCTGGGTCATAGGGGAGTTCTATATTTAGCCTTCTGAGGAATCTCCATACTGCTTGCCAGAGTGTCTGAACCAGTTTACATTCCCACCAACAATGGATTAGGGTTCCCTTTTGGCCACATCCCTCCAGCAATTGTTATTGTTAGTTTTCTTTATATAGGACATTCTTACTGGGTGAGATGGAATCTCAGTGTTGTTTTGATATGCATTCTTTCATGGCCAGTGATGTAGGGCATTTTTTTCATATGTCTCTTGGCCATTCTCATTTCCTCATCAGAGAAGTCTCTTTGTAAGTCTTTAGCCCACTTGATGAGGGGGCTATTGGTTCTTTGCGGTTTTGTTTTGAAAGAAGGTAATTTTTTAGTTCTGCATATATTTTAGATATGAGGCCTTTGTCTGTTGAGTGTCCAGTAAAAGATCTTCTCCCAGTCTGTGGGCTTTCTGTTTATCTTGCGAGCTATGTCACTTGCCGTGCAGAAGCTCTGCAGTTTGAGGCAGTCCCATTTGTCCAACCTTTCTTTGATTTGTAGCGTTTCTGGGTCTTTGTTAAGGAAGTTCCGTCCTGTGCCAAGGAGCCCAAGTATTTCTCCTACTCCTTCCTTTAGTGTTTTCAGGGTGTCTGTTATGATTTCGAAGTCTTTAATCCATTTGGAATTGATTTGGGTGCCGGGTGACATATAAGGATCTAGTTTCAGTTTGTTGCATGTGTTGAGCCAGTTTTGCCAGCACCACTTGTTAAAGAGGATATCTTTCTTCCATACTATTGTTTTAGCTCCTTTATCAAAGATTAAGTAGGCATAGTTCTGTGGGTTCATTTCTGGGTCTTCAATTCTGTTCCATTGGTCTTCAGGCCTGTTCTGGTGCCCATACCAAGCTGTTTTTATTACTATAGCTTTATAATACAGCTTGAAGTTGGGTATTGTTTTTCCTCCCAATGAACAGTACCCACACCTTGCTCCCTGTTGATCTTGCTAGCACCTGGTACTGGACCTTACATGGGGGGAATGGAGTGGATCAGGTGAGAGAACAGAAAACCTTATTTCCTTGAAGCTTAGGAACATAATGGGAGGGCTGAAAGTGAGGAAGTGGGTGGATGGACCTTGAATAAACATTCAGGACCATCTAGTTCTCCTTTCTGTTACAACCTAAAGCCTGCAAGACCAGAGATCTGTCACACAACTCTCCTCTATCTTATTGGCACGAACAGGGTCCGAGAACATGTTAGATTGCTGCAGAGCCACAAATGAAGTACTCATTTTCAATACTTGATGCACTTAGGGTACATTTGAAACCCATTTCCCTCTTCTACCTTTACGCTTCTATCTCCCTAACACACCTGAAGCCAAGTTTATCATCCAATTGAGGAGAGGAAGAGAGCAGAGGAGGAGGAGAGCAGAGGAGGAAGAGAGCAAAGGAGGCGGAGAGCAGAGGAGGAGGAGAGGCGAAAAGGAGAGCAGAGGAGGAGAGCAGTGTAGAGCAGAGGAGGAGAGCAGAGGAGCTCAGAGGAGTGCAGAGGAGAGCATTATTTTTGTTTGTTTTGCTCCCAGCTGGGAGGAGAGCCACAGGCTGAGGATGGTCCTTGCCTGCGGGTCCCCGTGCTGAGCCCCATACAGGTCCCTCACTGCGCCTGCCTGGCACCTACTCGGCCAACTACTTGTGCAGCCGCCAGGACTGAACTTTGGAGGACTTGTCGCTACTCCTCTGGCCACTTGTCTTGGCAGGAGGTAGAAGGTGGCCAGAGGACCCCCCCTTACCATGCTGGTGAAGAAGCCCGCGGGGAAGGAAGCAGGGCGAGAGGCTGGATCTGAAGAACCCAGCCCCTCCAGGCAGCATTGCACCTGCTCTATGCCCCCGTGCACCACCCTGGCGACCTCTTCTCCGGGGTGGCCGTGATTTCTTGTCTGTAACTTGGGGTGAAAACCAACGACCTTCAGGCGAGGATCCTCACCCTGGAATCTGCTAAAGGGGCGCCCTCCGTTCCCCTGCTGCCCAAGAAGGCGGATCTGCTGAAGACCATAATACTTGAGTGGAGCGACTTCTGGCTCAGGTGTGTGAGGCTGGGCCTTGCTCGAGGGGGAGTTGCATGTGGATAGAATTTTGCACAGGTTCAGTCAGTCTACAGGATCCACCCTTACTGGTTATACAGTTGATTTGGGATGTGTGAGCCTCTGTGGTATCTATTTATTCAAGTCCCTTCCTTGGTTTCTCTCAAGTCTGTGTGGAGGATCTTCCCTCTGTCTTCCTTAAGGATTGCATGTTGCAATGGCAGTAGGGGCTTTGCCCGGCTGTTAGTTTTGTGGAGTCTGGGCTGTCAGCATTCTCAGTTGTATGGAGAATATTCATTGTAATGCACACATCTGTTTTTCATTTGATAAGGTTAGGCCTTATCAATAGAGAATGGTAAGCACTCTTAAAAGTGAAATAAGCCCATAGATTTAAAAATTCATTTAACTCGAATTCTTTTCATATTAAATGTTTTAAAATTGGAAAAAAAGTTTTCCTTTGTTTTTTGGAGGGGGAGAGTTAACAGAGTTGTGCTCAGATATTGATGAATGGAGAATTGAAAGGGATTCCTTTGAAGATGTCTTAGACTCCAGTAGGGAGAGGGTAGTTTTTCTGCCAGTGGAGAGATGCAGTAGTTGCAGCCCGAATGTGATAAAGTATGTCTACAACATTGGCTATTATTGATAGGACACACATTGCCATGAGCTGCATTGTTAATGCCGGAGTTTTGCCTTGGCTGTGCTGGGAGAGGGTGGTGATAGTGAATAGTGAAGAAAGGTGTTACCCAAATCTATCAATCTATGTCAATGGTAAATTGATTTTAAATTAAAAACAAAATTATGTCTTGAGTACTGTTAGCATTGGCTAAGATCCATGCACTTACATAAATGCTGTTTGTGCAGGCTATCAAACATTATTAACAGCCACAGAGGAAGAGTCGCTGAAGAACTAACAGAACTGGAATACTACTGCTAGCGATTAATATATCTTCTTTTCCTACAGGAATCCTACGAACACATGGCTAAACTAAGAATCACAAGAGAAACACCTTCTGAGTGCAACTGTCCAGCAGGTAAAAAATGAAACTTACTTAACTAGGTTCCATCTAGAGGAGAGCGTTTGCAAACCAAAGATCATATGCCTGTCAGGTCTACCTG
>NW_025959904.1:0-32178 GCF_023159225.1 Perognathus longimembris pacificus | reverse complement strand
AATAATTAGTACAGGTTTAGTCCTGTCATAGCAGAGCATCACAAGGCTCAATAGCTATACCCTTATGAACACATAGATGATGCTAAGTGAAATGAACTCCATGTTATGGAAACAATTGTTATATCACAGTTGTAACTACTTTCAATATCCCATATGTATCTGTAGATTCTATTATTGATGATGTTCTTGTATCACCTTCCTGTGGTTGTACCTACACTATCTCTGTAATCTTATCTGAGTATATTGGAAACCGTGTATACTGGTATTGGAACTAGGAAATTGAAAGGGAATAACAAAATTGAAAGACGCAGGGTAAAAAAAGACAAACAAATACAAAAGTAATACTTGCCAAAATGTTTGGTGTAAGTGAACTGAACACCTCAGGGGGCGAAAGGGAAAGGGGGAGGCGGGAGGGGGGGAATGAGGGACGAGGTAACAAACAGTACAACAAATGTATCCAATGCCTAATGTATGAAACTGTAACCTCTCTGTACATCAGTTTGATAATAAAAATTGAAAAAAAAATAAAATTAGATATCTCTCAAAAGGTTTTTAATGAGATGCCATCAGTATGACACAGTCAGAATAAGGTTGAATTAAGTATCTCAGTACCTGTGGCCAACTTAAATTGACACATAAACCAATTAACTACCACAAATCTGCTCATATTTATCAATATACATCATCTTACATTATACCCAATCTCTCAATACTGACAGTGACAAGCATCCTTGTATCATAATTCATACATATATAACCAGACAAACTAGCCTTTCTCCAGAAGGAACACACCAGTACATGGGCAATGTTTATACTTCACAAGATCCAATCATTTAAGTGCAATAATAGGATGTACCAGGCAAGGCACTGGTGGCTCCCACTTGTAATCCTAACTATTCAGGAGGCTGAGATCTGAAGATCAAAGTTTAAAGTCAGCCCAGGAAGAAAAATCCATTGAGATGCTCATCTCCAATTAATCACTGGAAATCCACAAGTGGAGCTCAAAGTGGTAGAGTGCTAGTCTTAAGGAGAAAAGCTCAGGGGCAGGCTCTCAGGCTGAGTTCAAGCCACATGACCAACCGAATTAAAAAAAAAAAAGCAAGTGATGTCAAATTAACAACACTTAACACTACGATACCTCTTAGGTTACATAACAAGCAACTTAAGGAGAACACTGGGCTTAGTATATTTACATATGTGCACATAAAACTCCTAAATGCACAAATACAATCATAAGTAAATAAAGAAGACATAGTCCTGACAATTATTTTACAGTTGCCCATGTGGTCACCTGTGGTTACTTATAATTACTTTCTCTCTCTACTTATTCTGTTTTCCCTTTGTCTCACCAAGCTACTTATGGTTTTATACTGGGCCAGGTAAGACAAACCTTCATTCTTAAAGGGTCTGTACAACTGATAGTCCATTAGATATGGTAACTGTAATAGTTTTCCATCGGGGTGGGAATGTGACTTAGTGGTAGAGTGCTTGCCTAGCATGCATGAAACCCTGGGTTCGATTCCTCAGCACCACATATATAGAAAAAGCCAGAAGTGTCTCTGTGGCTCAAGTGGCAGAGTGCTAGCCTTGAGCAAAAAGAAGCCAGGGACAGTGCTCAGGCCCTGAGTCCAAGCCCTAGGACGGGCAAAAAAAAAAAAAATAGTTTTCCATCGACCCTAATCACAGAACACGTTAATACCAAAAGGCACCTTCGGGGATCTTCTAGGACCCAGACACTAGGAAGTAGCTATCCGATACCCCCTGATTGCAAACAGATCCATCACCCCAGCCAGCACAGTAGCTTCCTTCTTTGCTTGTCCATTCAGAGGCATGAGAAAGCCACAGCGTCCAGGGAGCAGAATTCACTTCCAGTTCAATGGAACCATTGTGTCTCCTGATTGAAACATTCCTTCCTTTAGGACAAAGGCCTCTAGGTCAGCACAAAGTAAGATCATAGGAACAGGAAACAAAAATTTTGTTAATGGGTCACTAAGAGTAATCGTGGGTGGTGTCACTACCATGTTCACCATATGATTCTTCAATCCATTGATTCTAATTTCAGAGAAAAATCCCACCTATTCAATTCACAGTATCACAGTCTCCTGGGGAAGCTTGGTAGGCTTGATGGGAGTTATGGCATCATGACAAAGTCTTCCACCACACTGTCCTGCCAGCAGCTGCAGGATGTCATAGCAAACCAGTGAATTCTACCACCATGAGCATTATGTCTATCCTTTGCTGGAAGGTGAGTCCCTTGACCAGAAGCAATGCTATTTGAATACCATGATGGCAGATCAAACATTCTATAAGTCCATGGATGGTAATTTATCACAATCATTGCATGCAAGGAAGGTGTATATATAGGAAATGAGAATTCCAGTAAGAACAAATACTGCTCTATGACAAAAGTGATCCGAAGAAATACATCCACCATCATTAGCTTCAATCACTCTGGAAAACAGTACCCTATCAGCCACCACTACTCATCTCTTTGGTCAGCTGACTGGGCAATCAGCAATGGCCATAGCTGGGTCAGCATGGCGAGTCAGTCATGCTTTCGAAGCCATGCATATTCCCCACCCAGTGGTTCATGGCCATTTTGCACATGGCTCCATTGTGTAAGAACAGGAGTGGCATGGGAAAAAGGATGATTTCTAGCCACAAAAAGGAGCAATCTTTTCACTTAATTACAAACATCATCCTCCACTCAGGTTATCTTTTGGTATTGTGCCCACTCAGCAAGTTCTATCACCTACCTCATCCCCAATTTCCTTGTGACCAATTTTCCAGTCATGCCTCTTCTAAGTCCCTAACCAGCTAGCCAAACAATTCACACAAGAGCTCATACATCCATAAAGTCACTCAACTGGCCCCTTCTCCCTGTAAGCCAACCAACAGAGACACTGCTCAATGTTCTGCCCACCTAGAGAATTTCCCTTTACCAGCGTCCTTTCAAGGTCATCCTAGTACAGAGTCAAAGTGCTACAACTATCTACTCTTACATGGTGCCTGAATATCACACAGAAGGTTCTGTAAAGCAGGCCCCAGTTTCTTCTTCTGTCAGCTGATCACAGGAAACTTACTCTAAAGCCACAGGTATGGAATGAGAAGAATAAGAGTGCGACAGGACTTCAGACCATAGGCATTTGGGCTATTTCTTATAACTTACTTGTTCCTCTCTTTACTACTGGGAAGCATGTATATTCTCATCTGAATATTTGAGAGGTATTGAATTTTTGAAATCTATTTTGAGATTCTATCGTTTTAGATTTTCAGAGGAATAGGAGTAGAAAGAATCATCAAGAATAAAGATTAACAGAGTTGTAATCTCACATCCTATTATTATTTTTCCAATTTCACCAAAACCTCATTTTTTCAGACTAGTGTTCAATTGAAATCCTCTTAATGCTCATGAGGCTTTTGTGGCAACATGGCAAAACGTCTAAGAATTACAAAGACCTAAGTTTGATATTTGCCAATACCATTGCTGAAGTCTTGGCAATTAAATCTCTAGGCCTCCTGTAAATTTGGGTCTTACGCATAAACTCTTAATCTACCTTCTGAGAGTACAGGGTAGATGTTGAGTGTTCTCACCACAAAAATGATAATAATCTGCGATATATATGTTAGCTAGATTTAACCACTCTATGTGTAAAATATGTTGTACTTGATAAGTATGTATCATTTTACCTGTAGATTTTTATAAATATGTTGATTAAAAATGGAGGGAATACTACCTATGAGATACTGAATGGGCTCTAAGAAAATGAGTTCAATCAGGGAAAAGCCTTTTACAGGTAATGTTTATATTTGAACAAGAGCTTAGGATTTTTGTTTTTTTTTTTCTTTAGAAATTTTATTTAAATATACGGAAAATAGTTATGGATGGCAAAAGGTGCTATTTATCCTGTATTTTTTATTTTTGTAATTTTGTATTCTTTTATTATTGAAAAGGTGATGTACAGAGAGATTACAAGAACATGTCAGGTAATGAGTACATTTCTTTTTAGACAATGTCACCCCTTCTGCAAGCTCTCTCCCTGTGTTTTCTTCCATTCCCCCCACACAAGTTATATAGTTAATTTTCAACATAGTGTCTAGTGAGTATGTCTCTGTTTCTTTCATGGTTTTGAGCATCACAGTTATTGATAGCATGTCTGAACCTGCTTCCTGGCTCTCCCATTGCACTCCTTGATCCCAATCATTCTACAACACCACAGTAATCAAGGGGATCTTTCTAAAACATGGCACATCACTTTTCTAGCTAAAACTTTCCAATGTGTTCTTAGAATATTTGAAATTAAGTCTAAACTTTCTATTATGGTTAATAAAACTACACACAACTTCTTTTATGACTCTATATCAGTTTTCTTTTAGGCTAGATAAAGTGTGAATTACCCTGCACACACACACATACACACACACACACACACACACACACACACACACACAACTCCTTTAGTTCTTACAAGAAAGTTTGAGAAGGTTGGCTGAAAGAGAGAAAAAAGCTGAGGAATTAAAATTAACAAACCTTCCCTAGAGCACCTAATTAGTAAGGCTTGCAACTGCTTCACACCCAGTTTTCAACAATATCTAGCACTTACTACATATCTTCTGCTAGACACTGAATGAATGTCTTTATATAAAGGTAACCACTTAATAGGACATATGCCACATGATGATATTATTATTCTCAAATGGAGAAAAAAGCTTGGACTCAAAGAAGTTAAGTAACTGGATTAAGTCACAGAAGTAGGAAATGGCAAGGCTGGAGTTTAAATAAACCCAGGACAGTCCCACTTCATACTGCTAACCCTAAGCATTTCCTCCTCCACATCCTCCTGCTCTTCCTCTTCCTATTATGCCAGTCCTGGAGCTCAAGCTCATAGCCTGGGAACTGTCCCTGGGCTTATTTTGAAGAGCTTAGGTTTTTTAATACATTTTTAGCAAGTTTACTTAGGCTCATCTACCCTCCCATTGCAAAATGAAAAAGTTCATATTATTCTGTATGAGTCAGTACTTTGCTGAGATAAATTTTTTCAATACCATCTGTTTCATCAAATAAAATTCCTACTCTACATTAAAGATCAGCTATTGTATCATTCATAACATCTGTACAAATACAATTTCGAGATATGTAAGGGGGTTGGAAATTTTTATCTTTCATATATTATGTTCCTACAGCTTGTTTTATGCTGTATTTTGGAGTCCAACTGGAAGATAAATCTTTGCCCCTCTGTCTGAAGTAGTTTCACGTACAACCCGTTTATGATTATAACTCTGTTGTAGTTCCTATCTCTTATATTTTTAGAGTTTTAATTCATTCCATGTTTGAAACCAAAAGACAATCGCTGTGCTATTTGTCTATGAAAGGTGATTGTGCACAGTTTAACATTTGGCAAGCAAACGAGAACCATGACTATTTCTGTTAACATAGGAGGAATCCCCATCAGGGAAGTGACTTCAACTGAAAGGAAATATTTGGATAGGAGGAAGAGGGAAGAAAAGAAAAAGAGCAAATAAAACTTGTCAAGGGACCACTGTGTTGGGAGCCTTTTCTCTAGACTCGGTGCATTGAAAAACTCCATTATGGAGGTATCATTCACATTCACACACGAGCAAAACAGTATCACAGACTATTATTCCACACCACAGCTAATATGGTGAAGAGGGGAATGGATCCCAGCTGTCTCCTCCATGAAATTGTGCAGCTTTCAGACTGAAGCTAAGTGGACAGCATATCTACTCTGTAGCATAGTGGAGAGGGAAAGAAATGAGTCCCAGATTGGATAGTGAAGAGTGCCAACTTCAGAAAAGAACCACTGAAGGAGGGTGGGGAGAGAGGAGAGATGAGGTGCAACAGTTATCACCAGCACAAAGGAGGAAAGATAATTTCAAAGGAAGGGTACTTGAGAATGGTCAGCATTAGGAAGTTCAATCAATAAAAGAACAGGCTCTCCACCTGCTAATGCAATCACCATTAACCCAAAAAAGCATACAAATCATCATTAATGCTTTCTTCTCCCTCACCAATTAGTAGCAGGGTTCAAATGAATTCCCTTGCCAGGCCTTCCTTTCCATCCTTTCTGCCCTCACTCTACTTCAAACGTTTACTCCCCAGCTGAGAAACTTGTAGCCTGGTCTTATGGTTTCTAGTTGGTGCCCTGGATTCACCCAGCTTCTTCTCTTCAAAATAGTTTCATGTGACTCTTCTGTGCAGAGTTCAAAAGGGATTTCCCCCCACACCCCTGTCACAAATCCAGTATTTTTCCAGTCTTTACACTCTCTAGACACCATTTTACTTTTAAGCCGCTGTCCCATATGACACTAACTAACCCTATGAGCTTTATCTGCTTGACTTGATCAGTGGCTGTGAACTACTTGCTCTCTGACCTTTATTCTATCTGTACCTCAGTTTATCAGCTGCAAACATGGAAATAATTTTTTTAAGAAAAAATAGTGCTTATCCCCTATAATTAGAGAATAAAAGATGCAAAACTCTTGAAATAGTGCCTGACTGCACTATTGAATAAGCACTCAATGAATTTTAGTTATAATTGTATTAACTTTATGATTTCATAATTAACTTTTCAGCTAAATGTCATACAAAAACCCCCAACAACAACAAATAGGACCATGAACAGTGTATTGGTACCACGTAACATTTAGCCTCCACGTTATGCTTTTAGCCACTTTGCCATGATCCCAACAAACTGCCCAATTTCTGCCTCTAAAAGGCTCTCCATGTATTCTGACTATCTACTCTGAAGAGCCTGTCATACTTAAATGACTGATTCCTAAATATAGTCATTCTAAATCCAATCACTACCCTTTCAGAAGCGTTGTCGCTGAACTCTTTCTGAGAGCAATGGCCTACCAATTTGGAATATTTTTACTTTTTGTGTAATGCTTATTAATTTATTGCTTGTAATTTTTTTTTGCCAGTCCTGGGGCTTGAACTCAGGGACCTGGGCACTGTCACTGAGCTTCTTTTGCAGAAGGCTAGCATGCCAACAGTTGAGCCACAGCATCACTTCTGGCTTTTTCTGTTTATGTGGTACTGAAGAATCGAACCCAGGGCTTCGTGCATGCTAGGCAAGCACTATACCACTAAGCCACATTCCCAGCCCTGATTGCTTTGGTAAACTTTTAAACTACTATATTTTCCTATCACTTTTAAGTCTACAAATCACTTTGAAATCCATCTGCTCCTTAGGTTTCATTTCCCTGACTATGATTGCCTGCCCCAGGTGGCAGGAACTGAGATTTTGCTTGTCTATGTAACTCTGCCCTGCCAGGGCACTGCCAGGGAGCAGATTCCTAAACACAGGCGCATGAAGGGCATGGATTGTCCTATGCACACAGCTTCACCGTCACTGAAGAAAGAAACAAACTACTTTTCAAGTAAGAAAAAAAGTCAATTAAGGTTTTTAAGGATCTCACTTTTCCTCCAAGAAATAACTTTCCAACTTTCTAGCAAATCTCTTTTTAGTTCAAATACCTGATGCTGCAAACGGTCATCTCTGTCTTGATACATCTTAATGGCTAGCAAAGTGTGGGGAGGGGTAGTTGCCATAGTGACCAAGAGAAATGTCTGTAGACAGACAATTTCTGTCACTGAGACAGAAGAGTATTTCCTGTTCATCCATCTCTAGTTTGATTTAGTATAGTAAAGCTCCAAGGCAAAGTCGATTCATTTCAATTACAGAAGACATTGCTCTGGTTCTGACTCCGCAGGAATGGTACCAGTAATGTGTCACCAACACTTGACAATGGCTCAGTCTCAGCAATAGTTTGACAAAAGAAGAATCTCACCACTTGTTGACTGACACCAGTAGAGTCACATCAGTAATCAATAACAGTTCAGTCTCACTCATATTTTTGTGTGCCTTAGGACTGGAGTTAAGATTGCCACAGAAATGAAATCAACTATGAAAGATATTCATTTGTAATTCTAAGTGCTTACATTCACATAAACAATTATTTAACATGTACACAGGCCAGTAGTTACTAACTATTTCCATTATTCATCATTTTCTCTGGCACCTTTCACCACTTAATCCCATTTTTTCCAAAATTAAAATTTAAAGAGGCAACTTCAGTCTGGTTTGGACAATGACACCATTCACTGGGAGACACAGGAGAAGAAGATGGGTCGGGGAGTGAGGTTAAATTCATCCTGAGCCATTCTAGATTTATAATGCCCAGCTAGACTTGTGTGCTGTTGGCCAAATACTTCTAAAAAGCTATCCCATTAAGCCCAGCACAAGGTCGACTAATGCCTTCTGGCTTCTGTGAGTCTGAGGTTCGTATCTCTGATATTAGATAATCCATTTCACTGGATGCTACAGAGACCATTCTTTTGCAGAGGAAAACGAGTATTTTCCAACTTCAAAATAGACTTGCTAAAAGGTAGATTTCTAATTTCTAGTTAGGCGATTTATAATGTCTTCTTGTAATAAGGCATATGTGAAGTAGGTTCAGATCCAGGTCTATGGATCATGCTCTTGTTCAAACACACTTGATATTTACAATGTCAACCATGTCACCAAGATGGGGGGAAAATCATGGTTTAGTATGCTGAGCAAAGTTGACTCACTGATCATCCCAGGATTTAATCAGAAAATGCTCAAGATTTCAAGGCAAATATGAGCTGTAGCTGCTCATCTCTCCTAGTTCTAATCTATTACCCTATTTGGTACCATTAGAGAACCGGAGCAGAGCATTCAACACAACCTAACATGTCAGACTAGACAACTTGTATGCAATAAAAAAGGCCAAAGGCAGATTTAAACATCAAATGACCCCATTTTCTTCAAAGACATTGACACTGATTTCTCTTTAGTCTTTTTCAACAATGATATTGTCTTTATACGTGTTTATTACAATAAATTCATACCAAATCAATAAATTCTTACACTTGCATGAGATTTTTGTTTTTGTTTGTCCTGGGACTTGAACTCTGGGCACTGTCCCAAGCAACTTTTGCTCAAGGCTGGCATTCTACCACATGAGCCACAGTGCCATTTCCAGATTTTTCTGAGTAGTTTATTGGAGATAAGAGTCTCATAAGCTTTCTTGCCCCAAGTAGCTTCAAACTGCAATCCTCAGATCTCACCCTCCTGAGAAGCTAGGGTTACAGGCATTGATTCCTGGGTCCTACCTTTGCCTACGTTTCTTTGCTGTGGTGTATACGTTAAAGAACAGGAAGTTCTAATGTTTCTTACTATCAGTGGAACTATGTTGAAAACTTAGAAATAACTTGAGAATACCAACATTAGGATTCATCGCCGTGATGTGGCAAAGGCATGGGAGGTTTAGAAATCTTCACATGTGATAGACAGACTCTTCTGAAGAGACAATGCCCCTATTAAACTTATGGCTTCTAATGTGTAACCTCCAACATCCTAAAAATATCCCAGAGACTTTTATGTTCTTGGTACTAAAATTTGTAAGATATGGTGAACAGAGGATGTTGTCCTAATGACCTAGGACTAGATTTCATAACTACATAGATGCCCTCATACTAATTAATATGATCATCTTAACTACCATCTGAAACAGTATTCATTGTTGAGGAGAAAAAAACCACAGGCTATTCTCAGCCACAGAACATGACCAAAAATTGTGGATACACATTTCTTTCTGTATAGCTGAATTGCATGTCATCGTCTGATGAAAACCAACCCAAAATTACAGTTATAATCTAGTTATAATAATGTCAAGCCAGACTCTGGACAACCTGCTTCTGGAAGTCCTCTCCAGGCTGGTATGGCCCGTGCCTTTGTCAGACTAACTGCATGGCCCACATCTGAGGTCATCCTAAATCTCATGATGGAGAAGAACAAACTCAAATACTCAACTACAACTAGTTTAATTGGCTGTGAACTTCCATAGGGTTTGGGATTATTGTGTTTGGGGGATGAGAATTTTAGGAGATTAACAATATTTGAAAAGCACAGTCATTTTTTCCAAATATAATATCAGAAAAAACTCCATTTGGGTGGCCTAGCATGCTCAAGACCCTGAGTTTGATTCCCAGTGCTGCAAGAAAAGAATAAGAGGGCTGGGGATATGGCCTAGTGGCAAGAGTGCTTGCCTCGTGTACATGAGGCCCTGGGTTCGATTCCTCAGCACCACATATACAGAAAATGGCCAGAAGTGGCGCTGTGGCTCAAGTGGCAGAGTGCTAGCCTTGAGCAGGAAGAAGCCAGGGACAGTGCTCAGGCCCTGAGTTCATGGCCTAGGACTGGCCAAAAAAAAAAAAAAGTAAAGAAAAAGAAGAAAGCTGGATAGGGGGAGAGAACGGAACAGAAGAGGGGCAAGGGGAAAGAGAGGGAGAGAAAGGGGAAGGGACAAGAGAAGGAGGGGAGAGGAATAGGAAAGGAAGGAAGGGAGAAGGGGATGGGAAGACAAAGGAGAGGTGAAGAGAAGGAGAGAGAAGAGGGGGAAGATGAAACACACTCCCAATTCTTTTGTCACTCAGTGACAAACACAATCAAATTTTCATCCCTATACCTGGGAAAATAAGGAAATGCAATGAAGCTGGGTATTGGGGCACCGGGGCTCACATTTCAGACCCAGTGACTCCAGACTCTGAGACAGAAGAATTGATTGAGCACTTTGCCTTAATACCAGCCAAGGCAACACAGCCAGACCCTGCCTTCCATATAATTTCTACTCATTAAAAATGAAGTCTAAAATACAAGTCAAATTAAATCCTCTAGCGACCTTAAAGGTAAGTTGTAGCTAACAAACAAACAACCTATTTCAATTCAGAACAGTAAATGTTCTTTACTCATGTGGATTTGTAAAGATCTAGTAATCTGAAGACCACCACAAAATAAGGAAACTAGAGAAAAGCTCAAAAAAAATGTTCACAGTGTTCTTGACCAAACTAAATAAAATCCCATTGTAATTTTCAGCATAAGAAAATGTTTAATTCTTTGCTCTTTTTCTTAAGTCAGCATAACTTCCTGTATCTGCCTTATGGATAACATTGGATGAGCCAGCCTAAGAGAACTGGAGTCCTGTTCTTACTGTTCATCTGCTGTTTGGATCTAGCCCATTGCGACTTTCCTTATTTCTGACACAAATTCATCAAGATCACTTCATTAGTAATGGAAAAACTGTACATGGAACAAGAAATTATTTCGGGGAAATATCTAAAACTTTCAAATGTTGAAATTATTTCACCATAAAATTTGGACTGCAATTAAGTTGTCACACTGATTGAAAATTCACTTCGGAGCATTTTTTTCCAGAAAAAAAAGCTTTTCTATCTGTAACATAATACAAGGAGAACACGCAACAATGCAGAGGAAATAGCATCAGCATCAAGAGATTTGGGTGACTAAAGAACATCTGCAATAATTTTAGCATTTACCGTTTTCCTTTGATTTCTCTGCAGTGAAAATACTTCATTATACAAAATAACTCTGCTAGAAAAAGAATGTATGCCCACATCCTCATGATTCCTACGTATGTAGTAATACATACATATATATATAAATATATATAAATATATATATATATATTTCATACCGTAAAGTATGGCTGTTGAGGTGGAAAGCAATGTCTAGTATCCAAGAATGCAAAGCGAGCAAAACAAGCCACTGTTATGCATGGACATAGACCACCTCTCCATAACACACAAGATACCTGTTCTGGAATTTCTTCTTGTTAAGTAAGCTGTTTCATTAAAGAATAAGAAAAAATAATTTTTTACTGCTTTTCAATTAACCTGTATGAGCTATTTCTCAAAAACTAACAAAATATGCTAGGCACCATTGGCTCATGCTTACACTCCAGCTACTGAGGAGGCTGAGAGCTGAGGGTTGCTGTTTGAAGCCAGCCCTACCAGTAAGACTGTGAGCCTGTTATCACCAAGTAACCAGTCAAAAAAAAAAAAGCCTCTGAGTAGAGCTGTGGCTCATGTGGTAGAGCACTAATCTTGATTTTAAAAAAGTAAAAATTCAGACCACTCCCAGGCCCTGAATTCAAGCACCCAACAGGCACAACATACTCTAAAATGAAACATGTAAAGATACACGCAAACCTAATTCAATAATTAATGAAACAGAAAAAGACTCAGGGTCCATCATGATACCCTAGTATGAATGAGCAAAGTTGAGTAAATGCTAAACATGGCGTGTTTTCCCTGCTCAGGCGAGGCCAGCCAGGTTTAGTAAGGTTCCACAACGAATGAGGCCCCACAGGACTCCTGCCCTTACAAGGAGACCATTTTCCACCAGAGTGGGACCTTCCTGGAAGTGACCACCTTCCCCTGAAACCATGTCTATCCTCAGCCGAAGCCTTGGGAGGCAAGTTCCTCTGTTGGAACTTTCTGGAGAATGGAGCCAAGTTCTTTTTCTGGACAGCTCGAGAATTTGAGGATATTTGGATACTTCTCCACTCTGAAGCTTCTTTGCAGTTATCCTACTCATATTTATACCATATGGCACCAATGAGACGCTCAAGTAAACATTCTTTGCACACCATTTTACTAACTCAGTTCTTTAGTATTTATTAAGACTAACATGGGCTGGGCACTGGAAAACCTGTAGCATACAATTCTTTCATTAAAACTTTGACTCTGAAGACCATAATAACATACCTCTTAACTAGCGTCATTCTATGGCAGTGATTATAGACTTAATTCCTTAGATGCTGTATTAGTTCTAGAGAGCTCCATGCAGTATTGCTAATCATCAAGAGGCGCTTCTCTTTCTATTTTTGATGGAGTAGGTAACTTAGGCTGGAAGCACTTAAAGACCTTCCAATCCTAAACTACTCATTAACAGTGGAGCCAGACTTTCCAACAATTCTGATCCTCCAACTGAGTCCTTTCTACTGGCTACACCAATGCTACCTAAGTGGGGGGAAATAACCAGCATACTATTTTAGACACATTATGAATATGGCACTATTTATGTTACTGGTATTTACTCCAAAACATTTAAGTGCAAAAATCTTTAAGAACATGGATAAGCAGTGCTGATTTGTAAAAATTTAATGAAGGTCATTAAAAATAATGCTGGCTGCTAGAAAAAATTGGAAGAGAAAATGCCGAGTGTACCAAATCCTACTTTACCTAGCTGAAACTAACTCTTTTGAACGTATTTTCTCTGACCTAAGTGTCTATTCAAGAGCATAGTCTTTCCCTTGCTAAAATAAATTAGGTGAGTGGAGCTCTTGCATTTAGTGATAAAGCACACCCAGGAGACCAACTATGTCTACTTCAACACTGTACTCACCGTAATGTGAAAATCCCACCTACCATCTTGGATTTTTTCTTTGGAGGGCAACATTTACTAAACCTCTGTAGTTAATTATATTAAATAGTACTGTCACATCATATACTGTGAACTTTGCAGAAGAGAAATTTGACCAGTGTCTTTCAAGGGAGTACATTTATTTATATATATATATATATATAATTATTTTCAAACCTTCACAACATAGTTACTCTGCATGCTGATTTCCTTTCTATTTCACATTATAAGATCGAACATTGAGTGTCTGGGGGAAAATTATTTAACTTTTACAATATTTGTACTAAATTTAATATTAATAAAAAGGGGAAAATCATCTCAAAATTCGAACAACGTTTTTACTGCAAACACTACTTGCAGAAAAAGAGCTCTTCAATTTAGCACCTTTTAAAAGAGATTTTATAAATGATGATACAGTATGTTAAATTAATCCTTCTTTTACTCTCACATTCTCTGCCCTCTCAACCCCTATTACTCAATAGCTTTCACTGAGTTTTGTTTTGCCATCTTCATTCTCAGATGCAATATGTTTCAGTATTGTTCAACCTGTAACATTCTCTACCCACATGTGGTGTACTTTGTACATATCTTTTAAGGATAAGAAAGCTGAGGCAAGTCATGAGGCTAGGAGAGATGGGGAGAATGAAGGAAGGGGATGCATTGTACTCAACTGATATGGTGAATACAACTCCTTTGTACAAAGACTTCAAGATTTAAAAAAAAAAGAATTACAGTATCTCCATTTAACAAAATATAACAGAATGTAAACTTCCGTGTCCTATTATTAAAATAAATTGTTTTACAAGGCCAAATTTGAAGGCAAGAATGACATTTGGAAGTCCTTGAACCCAACCCCATTATCTAATAGATACAGACAATAGAGGTATCAGCTAGAATGAACCAAATCACCTCCTATTGGAACACGAGTTCATTGAGATCTGTTTCCCAACTCTCCATAGAACTCTGATACAAATGTGCTATAGAGGAAGACACAAGGGAGACAGACCAGCTCAGAAACAAACTGCATGTGAATTATGTGGCATTATTAGGAAGAGCAATATAACCAGTACTAGCACAGCTTCTGATCTACCTGGAGGATTTAAGAGAATGCTTATCATTTCAACTTGACGTCTGTGTAGGTCATTAAGGCTGGGTAGCCATTTGACAGGCAGACATGAATGGGGAAGATTCCAGGAAGAAGAGACAGAGACAGAAAAGCAGGAAGAAAACAAGTTTCTAGAAACCAGGAATTCCTATTGCTGAATGCTATAAGTATTAGGAAAATTTTAAAAAGGCTGGGGTCAACTTGGGCTCCTTCCATAAGGCAGTGGAGAAGAGGTATTTAAGCATAAAATCTACATTTTAGAAGTGTCCCAATGTGCAGGGTGCTGGTGGCTCATGCCTGTCTGTCATCCTAGCTACTCAAGAGGCAGAGCTTTGAGGATCATGGTTTAATGCCAATGAGGACAAGAATGTCTCTTAAAGAGTCTCATCTCCAGTTAACTACAAAACAAAAAGGAAAACAAACACCTGGATGTGGCAGTGTGGTTCACAGTGACAGAGGACTAGCCTTGAAAAGAAAGGAAGAAGGGCTGGGAATATGGCCTAGTGGTAGAGTGCTTGCCTTGTATACATGAAACCATGGGTTCGGTTCCTCAGCACCACATACATAGAAAAAAGCAAAAAGTGGATCAATGGCTCAAGTGGTAGTGTGGTAGCCTTGAGCAAAAAAAAAACAAAACTGCGGGCAACTTTGCTCAGGACCTGAGTCCAGGACTGGCAAAGGAACGAAGGAAGGAAGGAAGGAAGGAAGGAAGGAAGGAAGGAAGGAAGGAAGGAAGGAAGGAAGGAAGGAAGGAAGGAAGGAAGGATAAAAGAAAGAGAGTAAGTGAGAGAGAGAGGAAGAGAGTGAATGAACTCAGGGACAGCACCTGCGTTCATGCAACACAAACAATAACAAAAACAAAGAATCAACAAAGTGCTAGTTTTCCAATAAGAGATTAAACATTTGTTAGAAATATATTCCTTACTTATTTTTTAAAAGCCCCTCGCATTTGAATTTTTAAATTTAGCTCAAATGAGCAAAGCATCAGGCAGAACTTCATAGGTCGTATTTAAAAAGATCACATTGGCACTGAACTACATTGAGCTCCTACATCATCATCAGTATAGAGAAAAGGAGTCTAACCTTATATTTCTTTTTTTTTCAGAAAATAGAAAATGCTGTCAAGATGATATCCTCTCAAATAATTGTTACTTCTAAATGGGCATAATTAGTTGGTTGAGAGCAGTCATGATTGACCTAGTAGTTTTCAATGTTATCAAAAGTTCTAAAGGCCATCTTTGATCAGCAAACTATTTTTAGAATAATCCTCACAGCTACCATGTGCGTTATAATTAGAAAGACACCATCACCTCCACTTGGAGTAGCCAGCAGCCTCTCTATGTGTTTTCCTTTTCTTTTTTTTGTAATAATTACTTATTTATTGTCAAAGTGATGTACAGATGGGTTACAGTTTCATACATTAGGCTATGTTTTCTTATATGCAAATTATGATTTCAACACTTACCCAATCTAATATTCAGGTTGTTCTAGCAATGAAATGAGATAATTAATGTAAGATCAATTAACAGCAATTTTTAGAAAGCTGAGCTGTATGAAAGCTCACACCTCATTGTTGGATCCTCAGAATTCATAGCATCTAGGACCATACAACTCATTAAATTGTGTTTTACATCATACTTCCTCATATACATATTGGGCCATCTTATTTTTTTAATTGTCATTTCAAGGGTTCTACTCATCTATTTTTTTTAAAAATCCTCATGACCAAAATGTGCCCTCTAATTCTCTAATTCTGTAGGAATAATGTAGTTTGCTGCATACAAATTACTGTCATCACATATTTCTAAGCTGTGTACATTGAACATAACAAAACAGGTTAAAATTAAAACACATGATTTAGCCAGGCACCTGGGGCTCATGCCTGTAAACCTGGTTACTCAGCAAGCTGAGATCCAGAGGATCAGGGTTCAAAGCCAGCCCAAGCAGTAAAGTCCAAAAGACTCCATCTCCAATTAACCCGTGAAATGCTGGGCTAGATGTGTAAGTGGCAAAGTAGCAGCTGAGCGGGCATACATGGCAGGATGAAGCCTTGAATTCAAACCTTGTTACTAGAGGTGGTGTGAGAAGAGAGGAGAGAGGAGGAGAGGGGACGGAAGGGGAGGGGAGGGAAGGGGAGAAGAGAGGAGGGGAGGGGAGGAGAAGAGAGGAGAGGAGAGGAGAGGGGACAGGAAGGGAGGGGAGGGAAGGGGAGGAGAGGAGAGGAGAAGAGAGGAGAGGAGAGGAGAAGAGAAGAGAGAGTGCCCAATACATGGTTTAATAAGATTCTAATAGTTCAGGACTTATTTTTGTAGCTTTAGACTGATTTACAGAAGGAAAAGGCTTTTCACAAGTGAATGAACAATTATAGAAAGCAAATTGCTGTCTTCCACATAATAAACACATAAACATATTTCCATGTAATATTTTACATCAACATGACTGTTTACCTAGAAAATATGTCAAAATACTTGACTTAGGAAAAACAGTCCATCACTTAAAATATTGTAAATTATCTTTCCAATCAGATTTTAAAACAACAAAAAAAAATAGCTGCTAAGTGCCAGTGGCTCACACCTGTAATCCTAACTTCTCAGGAGTCTATGAGCTGAGAATCACAGCTCAAAGCCAGCCAGGCAGGAAAGTTTGTGAGACTCATCTCCAAATAACTACCAAAAAAACTGGAAGTGGACCTATGGTTCAAATGGTAGACTACTAGTCTTGAGCACAAAAGTACAAGGACAGCACCCAAGCCCTGAGTTCAAGCCTCAGGACTGGCACAATGAACAATTCATAAATAGACCCAAGATGTTAGAATGGCAATGTGGCTTAGCAGCAGAGTGCTTGCCTAGCATGCATGAAGCCCTGGGTTCCATTCCTCCCCACCACATAAACAGAAAAAGCTGGAAGTAGTGCTGTGGCTCAAATAGTAGAGTGCTAGCCTTGAACAAAAGCATCTCAGGGACAGTGCTAAGGCTTTGATTTCAAGCCTCAGAACTGGCAAAAAAAAAACAAAAAACCCACAACATTACATTAAGTATATGTATATAAGCCCCTGGAAATACTACTGGGAAATCATATTATATATATAATCTGAAAATAATTACTAAATGAATTAAGTTAGCGTAATGAATATTTAAGTAGGTCAAGAACCTAAATGCTTGCATACAGTACTTAGAAATTTTCTAAGCACACTCTGCTGTGAATCTGTTTTATAATGTTGTACAGTAATATGGTAATACTATCATAATATTATAGCTGATTAATATTCTCTATGAATTTTTTAGTAAGTGCCACCACAGTAGAGCAGCTAAATAAATATTACCACAAGTAATTGAGACCATGAGTGACAGGTGATTGAACTGCTCTTTGTGTTTAAATTACAAAATGAGTTTTCACACAGAAGGAGAAGGGATGGAATCACGGGAGGGGCCCGGAGAAGTTATCTACCAACTCTTTCCAAGTGACTATGTTAGGAATTATAAACATAGCCAAAAAACAGGAGAGGAAGTAAAAATCAACCTCCCCGCACCATCAAGGCCTTAGGAATCGAGTGCTGCATATTGTGTAATGATTGAGTATTGTGTAATGATCCCCATGGAATAAGCCATGTGCCCTTGGCCCTGAGAAAGGCCCCTGTGAGCTCTTCCCAGGGACCATAATCCTGTCATTCCTTTCAACCCTGACAAGGAACCGGCCTTGAACTGACAGCAATCTGTCACATGGTTGTCATCTCCAACCACATTTCCTCAGACCTTTCACAGGGTTGAGTTCGAGGTGACCAACCCTATTGTAACAAAAAGATCAGTGTGTCCAGGCCCAAAGCAAGACAGAGATGTGTGATGCCCTTTGTAACATCTGACCACCCAAGAGAAAGACCGTGAATGAGGCCATCAACAGAATCCGCAGAGGAGCCTGAGGGAATAGAAGCTGACCAGAGACCAGATCTGCCTCTGCTCGCAAACAAGTAGTCTTTACGGCAAAAGTTATTTTTCAAAAAACTCATGATGATTCTGTCTCCTGTATTCTATTAAAAAATTCCAAGAAATACCCATTTTTATTCAATCCCAGGCAAAATTTCACATAGCCTGCAATGTCAAGCTGATCTCCAGAAAGTTTATTTAAAAGGCCAGTCATGCATAAGGGATGTACAGTAACAATGGGCGTAGATGTTGGCCACCCATCAATCTACTAACAAAATGCCAAAAGACTTTGTACAGCGCCTTGAGCAAGTAGTCATGGGACTGTTTCCTTTCCCTTCCTTCAACATTTCCTTCAACACACTGGGAAAAATACAGATCCATCTCTTCTTTCCTCCATATACCCTGCTTCTCCACACACCTGCTGACATCGCAATGTCATTATAAGTTCTCACAGATGATCAACTGTCAACAAAATACTTTGCGTGTGCCTAGCACAGGCTTGACACATAATCGGTACTTAAGATTGTACTTATCGTGTGAGTCTTTTTGGAGGGATGGGTGCATTTCTTACACAAGCGGGTTTTATTGAACATGCTGAGCAAGAAACATCCCATTTTAAAAAGTCAGCGAGATCTCAAAAGACTAGAATAAGCTAAGGAAGGGAACATTCTGGACTTTAGAAGTTGTTTCAAGATGGAAGTTAGTTAAGTGTGGTCTAGGCAAGAACTGATCTCTACTACTAACTGCTGAATTCTATCAAGGATGATGACGCCAGCAAATAAAAGGAAATTATGTGACACAACTATGTGTGTGGTGGAGGACTTCTTATTTTCAATAGAGATTTATTCCCTACTCACTTCCACTCTTGGACCAGAGTTCTGTTTGGTAAGAGAAATGAACTACCATATATTAGCAAACATTGTCAACATTTCCTCAATATGGTGTCTCACCCAAAATTCTTCTTTATCAGGCAGATTTTCTGTTTTCGTGGCTTGCCACCCTCTAGAATGGTTCTTCTTTGCCAATATTTCCTCTAAAACTCAACAAAAATGCCATGTAGATGATTCAAACCTTGCCTTGCACAATAGAACTAACACCTGCCATGCTCCTGGAATGACACTTTGAGCCCAACAATACCCATGGCCTTCATTTTCGCACCTTTCCATTCACCCTTCCGAAAAGGATGCCTGGCGATGTCAAAAGGATGAGAACATCTTTATTCTCAAGTGCCATTACATTCAATTAGACAGGAACTCAAGTATAATATCCTTGATCATCACCCATTCATAGTAATTTAGAGCTTTTCTTTTGAGTCTAAAGTTGCAACAGTCGTTGCAAGATAATCAGCCTGATTGAAAGACAGAAGGCTAAAAAGGGGCAAAACAGAACTGGGAAAGGAGCAATCTTAACCAACTTATTCAGTTTTGAAATTTTTTAATTGACTCTTCTGAAAGAGTTAGCAGCCAATATATATTTGGCCTACAGGTAAATATTAGAACACTATCCCAGGAGAACTTAGGTTTCATATGTCTCCAATGACAAATAAAAAGGCTTGGAAATTATTAACTATGTACATAGGTCACAAGAAAATTTCAGCCAGGCATTAGTTGTTCACACCAGTACATTTAGCTATTCACGAGCTTGAGGTCTGATGATCACAGATCAACAGCTAGTCTGAGCAGGAAAGTCTGTGAGACTCTTATGTCCAATTAACCACCACAAAAGCACAAGTGGCACTGTGGCTCAAAGTGATAGAGTACTGGACTTGAACAAAACAGCTCAGAGAGAATCCCAGCCCCGAGTTCAAATCCTATGACTGACAAAAAAAAAAAAGGACAAAAGAAAATTTCACTCAGTAGTAAACACCTTAGGGTCCTTTCAGAAAACCCAATTCAGACAGCATTTCTACATATCAGCTTCTGATTTCACAGTCCAGCCCATGAATTTTCTGGCCCAGTTATTATTGTATTATTATAGTTACTGTATGACTTGCATGTGAATGTATTTCTCATCTTTGACCATTGAAATATGTGCTATTATTTCAATGAGCTTAAGCTGAATCAACATACAAGGTCAGGCCACACTTCTACAGCACAGTAATAGTTCTTGATCCATATAATTTTAAAGCCCTATAATCTATGAGTCCTAGCGCATACACCTATGTGACTTTAGAAATGTTCAGTGATTGGATCCTCTCTAGCATTCACATTTCCTAGATGTTGAAATGGAATATTAAAATAAGAAAGTTTTGGCAGCCTCCAAGAAAAAAGGTTGAGTGCCTCAAGCTATTAATTTTTATTGAATTGAGCCCTTTAATTGCTTGGGTGTTGGAGAATTAAAGTCTCCAACCAGTGGAAAAATTTAGCCCCGGCACGGTTACTCTGATGCCTCATTAGCACACTAATAGGCCCTTGGGAACACATTCCCTGTTTTAGTCCATCAGCCTGGAATTGGGGAAGGACTAGTGATTTTTCTTTTACTTCCCAAGAGAATTTTTACTGCAATTGCACTTTTAATTTGCGCCTGCGCTACATGTTTCATGTGTCTTTGTCCTTGTTTGATTAGTTGTGTTTCGTGTGGAGTGCTAAATTGGGAAAAAAGTCCTCTGGTGGGCGGCCTCGGCAGGTTGATTGCCAGGGGATGGAAATCTCCACTGGGGAGGATCCCCCTGAGAATTTTCAGGGCCCTATGGACTTTCCATCACTCTGGCTGGCAGCTTGTGGACGCTGGACATGCCATCCAAGGCGTAAAAGCCTCTGTTTCTATGTTCTGTTTTGTCTTGACTAGTTTTGTCTTTGAGATTGGCACCAGTTTTAAACTTTTAAACTTTTGTTTCCCTTATTTCTGTTGTCCATTTACATGTCTATGGGCAAAACATTTACTAGGTACTGTGTCTCCTTCTGCAAGAAGGCAGAAAAAGTGCAGGCTGCTAAGAGCTGAGTTCAAACAGCTGGCTAGGCTAATCTTAGCCTGAGAGTAAACACTAAGAGTCAAGTGCTAGGTGGACTCAGTAATACTCCAGGGGACCCCAACCCAGTTATCTTCAGTGTTTAGTATGCTAAGATACTTTGCTAAAACTAATAGTTCCTAGCGAATAAGACTAAACAATGCTAAAATCATTCATTAAAGGTTTTGTTTTAAGTTTTGGTCATTACAAGAGTAAGATTGGAAAATATACCTTTTGCCACTAAAAAATGTACGGCTGATAGTTGTTTGGACTGCTTTTAAGTTCTGTTTACATTAATACCTACATATGTGAATGTATGTATGTGTGTGTGCTCGCACACAAATGTATGTGGGTGTGAATGTGTTCAAGATTAAAAATGTATGATGTAAAAATAGGTTAGTTTAACTTTAAACTTCAAAAGATCATTGAATTTGGGCATTACCAAAAGCTTTAAAGGATTATTTATTTTAAAAGGAACTATAGTTAAAAATTCTTTAATTCATGGTTAAAAATAAATAAATAAATAAATAAATAAGAACTTAGCATGGGCCCTTGAACCTATCCTCAGTAGTGAGGGGTAAACTGACAAAAGTGCAGTTTAGCCAATCCACGTGATGGGACAGCCGTAGGGTGGCGTCCATTCATAGTGGGAGAGGGCAAGCTGGCCCCAAGGCAGTTCATCAAGCTCTAAGGAGTAGGATGGAGATAGGCCCATTCTATAGGACAGGCCAATGGAGGCCTTTCTTTTATTTCTTTTGTTTTCAGGTATAAACATTGGAAACCTCAGGGTAAAATGTATGATTTGACTGATACTTCTAAAACTGCCCCTTAGGATGGATTAAAATTGGAATATCTTAAAGGAGAGTTAAAAGTTTATTTACCTGATATAACTCGATTTCTGTACAGGTTTGCAATTTGGATGTATCAAAAAGGCAAATATGCTAACTCTGAAATCTCATGGTTATAATTCTGGGACACACTGCTAAGTGTACTCTTGTTACAATTGTTTTGGGTATCAATTTAATGAATCAGGTACTAAATTTTTTAAGTGTATACTGTAATGTAACAGTAAGATTAACTATCTTAAGTCACATATAATCAGGTAAATATTTTAAAGTATATAAACTAATGGGGGATAGAAGTACACAACTTTCATTAACTCTCTGTATATAGGAAAATGGCTCTTTTAAAGCAGACAACCAGGAGGCAATGTGCCCCCTGGGCTTCAGTTTTTCTATGCAAATACAGGCTGAGGTAAAGTTGTGAAAGCCTCTACTTTAAAAGGTTTTAGAATGCCTTTCTAGATAAGAAATTTGGAAGTGAAAAACAAGCAGCATGAAGCAATGGGTGATACCTAGGCTCCAGATTTCTTTTAATACAACCAGGCTTGGTAAAAGACTTGAGATCAAAAATGTATTCTGAGATATGAAATTTAAAATGTTTGTTTTAAGTTGGATATAGGAAAACGATGGCTATCAAGATGATTGTTTAATTACTACTCCAGTTTGTTTTACAGGTTTTCAATAAAATGATTTATTATTTGCTGCACCTGATAAAAATATTGTATCAAAATTGTTACAAATTTTGCCTTTAGACTTTCAACAGTATAATTTAATAATTGCCCCTGATAAAATTCATTTAAACAGAAGAACCATTTAAGTATCTGGGATATTTAGTTAAAAGACAAGTAATTACCCCCCAATTAATAAAAATTCGTACTAAAGAGTTTAAAACTCTTAATAATTTTCAAAAGTTACTAGGGACATCAATTGGCTTTGCCCTTCAACCTATTTTCCATTCTTCAAGGAGATTCGGATTTATGTAGCCCTCAAAAATTGACACGTCAGGAACTGCTCCTAATAAAATTTGGCAAATGGATGTAACACACATCCCTGAATTTGGCCGCTTACAATATGTGCATGTATCCATTGATACACATTCTTCTTTTATTTGGGCAACACCTCTACCAGGGGAAAAAGGGACTCATGTCATTCAACATTTACTAGAAACATTCACAGTCATGGGGATTCCTTCTCAAATAAAACTGACAATGCACCAGCTTATTCCAGTAAACAAGTACGAAAAGTTTTAGAATTTCATAACATTTTTCATGTTACAGGAATTGAATACAATCCTCAAGGTCAAGGTATAGTAGAAAGAGCTCATTATACATTAAAAACACAAATTACAAAACTAAAGAGGGGGAGTATGGATAGTACAGAGGGATATGCAACTTCTATGAAAAGTATTTATAAAACAGCCCCTGCTGTCATTGCAGAAGCATTATTTGTCCTTAACTTTTTAAATTTGTCTCAAGGAGATGTTTTAGCAAGAGCTGAGCGACACTTCCTAGCTCCGCCTATGCAAAACAAACCGCAGCCGGTTTGGATTAGATTGGGGGTTGGGCTAGATTGGGTCCTCGGGGAGTTGTTAACCCAGGGGCGAGGGTATGCTTATGTTTCTACAGAAGACAGCCCATCTTTCTAGCACCTGCTCCAGTGGATCCAGCAACAAACACCCCTCTGTCCATCAAGGGGGTGAGACATTCTCATTCAAGTGATAAGGCCATTCAAATGGACAGGTGTGCACTGGTAACCTGTAGGGGCTACATCAGAGGTAATGTATTGGGCCTATATTTCTAACCCTCCTTTATTACATCCATATTTATGGACAAAAGCCCCTGTCTCTGTTTTTACATCTATTCCTAATTTACTCTCTCCCTCTATGGGTCTGGCATTCCAGTCTTTCCTATGGAAGAGGAAAGATCATTTAACTTCTCTTATTCTCAGTTCTCTAAAGCTATCTGTCAAGGCCGTTCCCCATGTTACCCTTTTAGATATCAATATTGGATTCAGCATGGAGGTTCATATAACTCCAGTAGAACTCGGCTGATTAGACTGTCTTCCTGGTCTGTGGGATCTCATACCTATAAATTAGATAATTATGCTAGCCCTGCTGGCCTGCCTAAATGTGACAATTTTACTTATCTGAACCTGAACTTTACTGAAAGACATTGGGAAAGTTGTCGAGGAAGTTTTCCAACTATTTGGAATACATCCCAGCATACTTGGTATGATTGGGGATCTTTTGGTGTGTGGTTGAAAAACTGCACTGAATATAACTCATCTTGTGAACCTACTTTATCTATGAACATGTCCAATGCCATGTCTGCTAAACAGTTTTTAGGGTGGTTTGGAGCAGGCTTTAGTGACCCCCGGCCTGCTCTCGCCCATGGAGACAGGCTATTTCCTCCACAACGTCATCTCTGGAAATTAGCAGCTTCTCTGGCTCCCGTATTGCTGGCCAATGGAACTTACTCAGGATCTAAAAGGTCCTCGGCCTCCTACAACTTCACAGTTGTAAAGACCTACAATATCTCTGCTTGTGTTCATTTTCCACAAAGACTGATGGTCGGCCCCATAAACATAACAAAGAATGCCATTACCTGCATAAATTGTAAATTGTATACTTGCTTGAATAACAATGCCACCTTTAATTTTAGTCAAGATAGGATCATGATTTTAACCCAGCGCAACTCCCTTTGGGTTCCTGTTCGCATGCATCGTCCCTGGGCTGGAGGACCTGTACAAGGATTGGTAATGCAGTTTTTCAAGCGGCTTCTGAGGAGGAGTCGTCGTGCCATTGGACTGATTATTGCAGGACTTGTTGGACTGATTGCCATTGCTACAACTGCAGCAGTATCCGGAGCCGCATTGCGACAATCTGTACAAACTCATGACTTTATGGTGCAGTGGCACCAGGACTCCCACAATCTGTGGCAATACCAGCCGGAAGTAAATGCCCACCTTCAAGATGAGTTAGAAGCTGTTAAAGGAGGAGTGTTTTGGCTTGGACAGAAATATCTGGCTTTACAGCAACGATTGTTTTTGACTTGCGATTGGAATTCTAGTCATGTCTGTGTAACACCTTATAAATATAATGCCTCTGAATGGGAATGGAATGATATACAAATGCTTATAGATGGAGCCCTACTAAATGGTACGTTAAGTGAACAAAGCTTGTACAGGGAGGTTTTTGAAGCTTTTCAAAAGGAATTGCCAGATGCCTCTACTATTGATGATATAGCCCAAGGACTAGCTCAGACCTTAGAAGGACTAGACCCTAGGGGGTGGTGGCAAAGTATTACCCATAGTGTTGGAAGTGCTTCTATTGCCTTAATACTTATGATATGTGTCTTTTTCTTAGGATATTGTTCTATCATAGCTATAATGAAGCGTTACACTAGGAATAATTCCTCTGATGTTTTACTCACTGCCCTTAAACTTTCCAGAGAAGCGGCTGTGGAAAATTAATAAAAAAGGGGGAATTTTTGGAGAATTAAAGTCTCCAACCAGTGGAAAAATTTAGCCCCGGCACGGTTACTCTGATGCCTCATTAGCACACTAATAGGCCCTTGGGAACACATTCCCAGTAAGGAATTTCTGGTGTTTGTGGGCCAAAGGAAGCCACCAGTTGTTGTGAGAATCTCCTTTTTCCCCCTACTTAGCAAGTCTCCTCAGGGAGACTTGCTGCCTTTAGTGTTAGATTCTCTCTGTAAACAGGAAAGTCTCCTCACTAGATTCTCACTGTAAACAGGAAAGTCTCCTCACTGTTATTTCACAAGTATTTGGAGAAGTCAAGATTGATGTTATCTAGCCTTAAGGAGATAGTAGCTAGGAGATAATTATAGTTCTACCTCGGTTGTATACAGTTCCTTGTTTTGATATCAATAATCTTTGTAGTCACTACCTCCTGTAATTAGAACGGCATTTGTATCAAGTTCCTGCCCTCACAGTAGGAAATTTCCTCCACTTCTGTATTTAAGACAAATGTCATGCTGTATTGATCTTTTACCCTGTAATTGTAATATTGGTTTCTAACCCTATATAAACCCTGGCCCTCTTGGAATAAAGTATGCATTGGTTCACTCGCCTTGCATCCCCCGTATCCTGATTTCGACTGCAGTTACCCAGGTTCAACAGTATACTGTCAAATTTATGTAGGTACTAAATTTCAATCAAGGAAAAATATATATACATATCTTCGTAATTAGAAGCATTGGGGTAGGGACGTGGAGCCTGTGCTTGAACTCAACATGAGCACTGTCCTAAGCTTTGACGTCCTTCAGGCCAATGCTCTACCACTTGAGCTCAGCTCTGTTTTCCTTTTTTGATATTTATTTTAAAGCGGGAGAGAAAAGTTTATTACAGAACAGCTGGCCTGTGGTGGTGATGATTCATTGCCAAAGAGGAGGGAGAGAAGGGAGAGACTGGGTGACCCTCAGCCAGCCCTGCCTAATCTAGGGCAGGGGATTGGGCCAGGTTGACTGGGCCAGGATGTGACCTCAGGGAAGGGGAAGGTACCAGCCTCCAGGCCTGCTCGTTACCCAGTAACTGGGTGGACACTTAATAAGGTGGGGGCATCTACTTGGAGCCCTCCAGGAGGGACCTGACATTCCAGCCTTTTAATAGGTATGGAAAAGGACGATGACTCTCTGGCTGCTTCCTGCTCGTAAAGGGCGTCGACATTAGGGATAAAAGGCAGAAATGTGGCCCCTCCTGGAGAAGGCTAGCAGTAGGCTCCCTTGGTGTTAGATGGCAGTCCTTGAATGAAGCCTGGAAGTCTCATGAGGCAGGGGCTGGATTTGTCCAGCCTCTGTTTCCCATTTGGAGTGTTTTTTTATGTTGTTGGGTTTGTTTTTGTTTTGTCAGTCCTGGGACTTTGGACTCAGGGCCTGAGCACTGTCCCTGGCTTATTTTGGTCAAGGCTAGCAATCTGAAACTTGAGCCACAGCACCACTTCTCTCCTTCTCTGTTTCTGTGGTGCTGAGGAATTGAACCCAGGGCTTCATGCTTGCTAGGCAAGCACGCTTCACGTTAGATTCACTTTACTAACCTTGGACAATGTCAACTAAATTCCTGCAAAGTTGTAAATTATGTCCCCTCCCTATTTCCATGGTAGAAAACATCAGTCCTTAGAACTAATTGCTCTTAACCATATTATTTAAGAGGAAAATATTTTTCTGATGAACTTACATGTACATATATTCTGCTCCAAAGGAATACATTTTAATTTTCTAAACCTCTTGGGTTTCCTAAATGGTACACTGCTGTTGTGAAATGGACTCACCATTCACAAATTTTCACTAATAAACGTGCTTACATCTGTTTGATTTCATGCACATGTAATTTATTGAACCTTGAAAACCTTCTTCCTTGTATCATTTGCTAACATGAAAAGGGAGCATTCTCTGGAGGACCATAGTTAAAAGTATGGCTATTCAGGAAAGATGCTTGATGCAAGCATCGTGGCTAAGAAGACACTTCTAAAGGCCCTCATAAACAGATTGAGAGCAACAAAAGCAGAAGATGAAGGGGCCTCTGAGTTCTTCCCTCCAGTCTCATTTCTAGCACACTATCATCACAGAGTCAAAAGGACCTAAGATTTGGCATGAACGAGGCAGTTTTAACCAAATTTCCTAGTCCTATGAAGCCCAGAGTTGGAAATCATGGAAATGATCATGATTGCAATCAATCCTGACAAAGCCAAAGTTTGATTTTCTACAAATTGGATGGACATTTGGTGGGAAAAACAATGTGACAAGTTGCCTGGCACCAGTGGCTCATGCCAATAATCCTAGCTACTCAGGAGGTTGAGATCTGAGGATCACATTTGGAAGCCAGCCCAGGTAGAGGAGTCTATGAGAATCTTTTCTCCAATTAAATGATAGAAAAAGCTTCAGTGTGCTCCTTCCCTTTAAAACTTGTACAATGACGAGTAGAGAAGGCAGGAATTAGTGGCATATATGAAAATAATCAGAAGTTTAAATCAGCATGGACCTCTATGTCTGTGGACAGAAGTACAAGTAAAGAAAGAATATGACTGCAAATGGAGGTTCCTTAGTATGCAGTATGATATACAGAACTGAAGTTTTCTTCTCTGACCAAAATGCAGCTTTATTCAGATCTGGTATTGCAAGCAAGCACTCTAAGGAAAAACAAACTCCAACTGCCTAATAATCCAAGGGCATTAATCCTAAAAATAAAAACATTTATTCTGAAAGTAGTGGGAAATACAATCTGCGATTTCAAACATCTGAAGAACTGTCATAAAAAGAGGTATTTCTACTTTTTAATGACAATGGATGGCGATGATGTCCAGAATCAAATGATGGATACTACATGAAAACAAATGTTTAACCTAACAAAAAGATGAACTTCTCCAACAAATGTGTCCAAAGACTCAAGACTATACATTTCAATAAACCCTACACTGCATGACTATTTAAGCAAAATCTCATTGGAGGAATTCAAGAATGCAATGTGAAAAAACTGTAGCTAGCCTCTGATTACACACACAACACTGAGAATGTTCGAGGTCAGCACAGGTGGCACAATAGGCGGGCTCAGACTGGAAGGAAGGCTATGTGTCCATGTTAGCAGGGTGCCAGGGGGCCTTGAAAGCCATTGTTAAACACCATAGCTCAGTAGTTAAGTACCTATGATCACATAAGATGATGTGAAATGAAACAAACTCTAAGATACGGAAACAATTGGTTTATCATTGTTGTTATTTTTAACGTGCTAAATGAAATCATTCCTTTTTCCTTTTGCTTATCTTCCCTATGGTTTAGCCCCTCTTGTCACTGTTTTTGATTTTGATACCCTCGGTAATATATATATATATATATATATATATATATATATATATATATATATATATATATATATATATTTGTCTGAATTAGGGAAGGGAAGGGGAACTTCAAAATGTTGAGACAAATGGTAAAACGTGAACCAATGCAACAGTAATAACTACAAGATATGTTGTAAACTAACTGTAAAATTGGAGGGAGGGGGAAATACAGGAGGAGGAAAGGTGGGAGAAAAATGAGGGATGAGATAGCAAGTTTGACAAGAAATGTACTCATTACCTTAGGTATGTAAATGTAACCCTACTGTACATCAACTTGACAATCAACATAAAATAAAGAAAGATGCCCTGAGCTCAAGAATTAATACTCATATGTAGATGGATACTTTCTCTCTCTCATACACATACACACACACACACACACACACACACACACACACACAGAGAGAGAGAGAGAGAGTCATATTTATTTTTAAATACCCAATAGATAGCTTGAGGCCATGTGGAATAGAAGCAGGAACCCAGGTGATCTCAGCAAACAGTAAACCCGACACAGCAGCCTCTGTGAACTGTCCAAGCAGGACATTGAAAGCATCTGGAAACATGTTTGGTTGTAGAATTACGGATGCAACCGGCTCCTAGGTCAAAGCACAGGATGTTGTTATACATCCAACAGGACACATGGACAGCCACCTAAAGGGAGGAATTAGCCAGAGTCTTGACACCACTGTTTCTTTTAGACCCATCTGAGTGGGTCTCTGATTTTTGTAGCCCCAGGAGAGCTTAGCCAACACCCAAAGTATTTACTAGTAAACATGGCTGCAGTACCTGAACCCATCTTTATGAGCGCGGGTGATGGTCCTTAAAAATAATGGCCAGGAAAAGCTCACCTGCAGAAGGGATAAATTCTCACAGTTGATCTAACAACTGACAGGGGTCATTTAGCTTCAGGAAAACCACCTAATTGGTGTGTCAACAGCTTTCTACAAGGTATCATAATTCTCAGCAGAGAATTTACCAAATTACATAAGAAAGACAAAGAAAGTCAAATATTAATTTCTCAAACAAAATGGGGGGCTGCTACTATAGAAGCTGCAAAGACTAAACCAACGGGGAATCATGAACTCAAATACCCATCATAATATAGGGTTAAATCCATTAATATTGGGCACCACTGATTATAGACTACATTTTTTATACACTTTTAGTTATTTTGAAGACTTTAATTAGTTTGATACCCAGTTAGTTCTTCCCAAGACCTTAACAGCCCATTTCTAGCTCTAAATAATAAGGCAGGCTTAGTCACAATGAACATTTCACTAGGTCTCTGGGATTTTGGTGCCAGTTCTGGTCTGGCCAATGATCCTGTTCTTTTGTGCTTAAGGCTAGCACTCTCACAAAGCTCCACTTTCTGCTGTATTGTTTTGTTTTCTTTTGGTGGTCAATTGGAGACAAGTATCTCAGTGCCTTTCCTGCCCAGGCTAGCTTCCAATTGCAATCCTCACTTTTGAGTCTTCCAAATAGCTAGGCATGAACCACCAGCACATAGCAATTTAAAAAAATTTTCCCTGAGCAGAGGAGCAGCAGAGCCCTAGTTAATCTCTCTCCAACACCCCAGTTTTACCACTCCAGAAACTTTTACTCCTAGAAAGACAGCCCAAGTAAGTTATAACAGTACAGGGATTCTGTCCAATAAGGAAAAATTGACATTGCTGGCCTGAAAACACAGATTTCAGTTCTGGGCCTCATCCCTCTGCCAAGCCAGTGCCGGCGCTGGCACAGCGTCTCACAGTTCATTGACCTAAACCACCCAGAAGTGACCAAGGTGAAATCCTCCAGATGGTGGCAGACAGACGTGGATCTCAGGCTGAGCATGGACAGGCCGAAATGGCAGACAAAGCATGAGTACCCCACAAAAGATATTCTCACTCGTGCCCACAGAGAAGCATCGGTAGCCTTTTCCCCACTGCCGGAGCAAAGCACCATCTCTGACACTGGCATAGGGTCAGACCAGACTGGAAATAAACCCGGCTTGGGGAAAGCGAGGACAAAGGGGCCACCTTTGAAAAGAGCAAGAGGGACAGACCAATGAGGGCCAGCTCCACCCAGAAGAGCAACCCCTGCCCAGGTGGGAAGCTCATCCAGGCCACAGTTCACAACTCAGGTGAACTCAGCCAGAGGTGCCCGCCCTGCCCGCCAGAATTTCTAAATTAAAACAGAAAGTGGCGAGCAGCTACCGGCAGCAAGGAACAACCAGATAGGAGAACAAACAGTTCCCGAGACTGATAAATGGCCCCATCTCAGAGGAAGCCTAATTCCCAGCCCAAAATGGAGCTGAATTCCATAGCCAGCTATGCTCAGGAGGCCATCCTGCCCATGAGGGAGGAACCACCCCTAGGCAAGCAACTCTCAGACAGGTAAACCAGGCCAGAGCCAACCGCCCTGCTGAGTCCACAGCACTCAGCCACTCAGCTACCCAGCTACCCAGCACCTAATCCAGCACCTAGTACCCAGCCAACCAGCACCCAGCACCAGGAAACAACCACTCAGCACCCATCACCCAGTACCCAGCACCCAGCCAACCAGCCCCAAGTACCCAGCTACTCAGCACCCAGACACCCAGCACCCAGTACCCAGCTACCCAGCACCCAGTACCCAGTACCCAGTACCCAGAGCCCAGCCACCCAGCTAGCCAGCACCCAGTACCCAGCTACTGAGCACCCAGTTCCCAGAACCCTGCTACTCAGACCCCAGGCACCTAGTACCTAGCACCCAGCACCCATCTAACCAGTACCCAGCACCCAACTACTCAGACCACAGTATCCAGCTACTCAACACCCAGCTACCAAGCACCCAGTCACCCAGCACCCAACCACCCAGCACCCAGTACCTAGCACCCAGACACCCAGTAATCAGCCCCTAGCCACCCAGCACCCAGTACCCAGCACCCAGCTACCTACCTAGTATTTAGCACTCAGCACCCAGAACCCCCAGCTTGCAAATTGCACACCCGTGTATCATTTTACCCTATTTTGACTCCACTGCCTCTGTCCCACCTGTCGCTCTGCCCCACCCGACCCCCCATCCATCGCCCGTCCTGCCCTGGCCTGAGCCTTCCTGTGCCCCAAGCAGAAACAACAGGAAACCGCCAGGGTGGGGCGGGGCTGGCCAAGGAAAGCAAAGATTTATCATTTCAACTTCACATCTGAGTAGGTCATTAAGAATGGGTAGCCATTTGACAGGCAGATACCAATGGGGAAGATTCCAGGAAGAAGAGAC
>NW_025959903.1:52739-121678 GCF_023159225.1 Perognathus longimembris pacificus | reverse complement strand
TATTTTTGATTGATTTAATTTGTCAATTTAAAAAAAAATACGCATCGTGCTGTGCTGTTTGTGTTTGCTTGAGTGCATTCGTGCGCTCTCGCTTTCTCCACTTTACAATTTTTTTGTTATTATTTATCTATTCCTGAGAGTTTATCTTATTTTTTATTTGTTTATTTAAATGAAGTCGACCAGTTGCCTGCCCTTCTTCCATTATCCGTCACCGAGACAAACTGAACAAAGTTCTGAGGTCGACCTTGTAAAGATAAGGATTCAGGTCTGTCTGCTGTTTAACTTTGCTCCTGCGCGCACTGCCCTTCTCTCCACATTTATGTGTTTGTTTGTCTATCTAATCTTTTCGGTTTTTATTTCTAATGAGGTCGACCAGTTGTCTATTTATTATTTTTTTTTACTACGCATCAAGCTGCGCTGCTTGTCTTTGCTCCTGTGTGCTCGCGCACTCTAGCCTTTTCCACTTATTTTTATTTTTGATTTATTTTGGATTTATTTTGTCAATTTAAAAAAAATACGCATCGTGCTGTGCTGTTTGTGTTTGCTTGAGTGCATTCGCGCGCTCTCGCTTTCTCCACTTTACAATTTTTTTGTTATTATTTATCTATTCCTGAGAGTTTATCTTATATTTTATTTGTTTATTTAAATGAAGTCGACCAGTTGCCTGCCCTTCCTTCCATTATCCGTCACCGAGACAAACTGAACAAAGTTCTGAGGTCGACCTTGTAAAGATAAGGATTCAGGTCTGTCTGCTGTTTACCTTTGCTCCTGCGCGCACTGCCCTTCTCTCCACATTTATGTGTTTGTTTGTTTGTCTATCTAATCTTTTGGGTTTTTATTTCTAATGAGGTCGACCAGTTGTCTATTTATTATTTTTTTTACGACGCAACAAGCTGCGCTGCTTGTCTTTGCTCCTGTGTGCTCGCGCACTCTCGCCTTTTCCACTTATTTTATGTTTGATTTATTTTTGATTTATTTTGTCAATTTTAAAAGAAAATACGCATCGTGCTGTGCTGTTTGTGTTTGCTTGAGTGCATTCCCGCATTCTCGCTTTCTCCACTTTACAATTTTTTGTTATTATTTATCTATTCCTGAGAGTTTATCTTATTTTTTATTTGTTTATTTAAATGAAGTCGACCAGTTGCCTGCCCTTCCTTCCATTATCCGTCACCGAGACAAACTGAACAAAGTTCTGAGGTCGACCTTGTAAAGATAAGGATTCAGGTCTGTCTGCTGTTTACCTTTGCTCCTGCGCGCACTGCCCTTCTCTCCACATTTATGTGTTTGTTTGTCTATCTAATCTTTTGGGTTTTTATTTCTAATGAGGTCGACCAGTTGTCTATTTATTATGTTTTTTACTACGCATCAAGCTGCGCTGCTGTTGTCTATTTATTATTTTTTTTACTACGCATTAAGCTGCGCTACTTGTTTTGCTCCTGTGTGCTCGCGCACTCTCGCCTTTTCCACTTATTTTTATTTTTGATTTATTTTTGATTTATTTTGTCATTTTAAAAAAAATACGCATCGTGCTGTGCTGTTTGTGTTTGCTTGAGTGCATTCGCGCGCTCTCGCTTTCTCCACTTTACAATTTTTTTGTTATTATTTATCTATTCCTGAGAGTTTATCTTATTTTTTATTTGTTTATTTAAATGAAGTCGACCAGTTGCCTGCCCTTCCTTCCATTATCCGTCACCGAGACAAACTGAACAAAGTTCTGAGGTCGTCCTAGTAAAGATAAGGATTCAGGTCTGTCTGCTGTTTACCTTTGCTCCTGCGCGCACTGCCCCTTCTCTCCTCATTTATGTGTTTGTTTGTTTGTCTATCTAATCTTTTGGGTTTTTAATTCTAATGAGGTCGACCAGTTGTCTATTTATTATTTTTTTTTACTACGCATCAAGCTGCGCTGCTTGTCTTTGCTCCTGTGTGCTCGCGCACTCCTCGCCTTTTCCACTTATTTTTATTTTTGATTGATTTATTTTGTCAATTTAAAAAAAAATACGCATCGTGCTGTGCTGTTTGTGTTTGCTTGAGTGCATTCGTGCGCTCTCGCTTTCTCCACTTTACAATTTTTTTGTTATTATTTATCTATTTCTGAGAGTTTATCTTATTTTTTATTTGTTTATTTAAATGAAGTCGACCAGTTGCCTGCCCTTCCTTCCATTATCCGTCACCGAGACAAACTGAACAAAGTTCTGAGGTCGACCTTGTAAAGATAAGGATTCAGGTCTGTCTGCTGTTTAACTTTGCTCCTGCGCGCACTGCCCTTCTCTCCACATTTATGTGTTTGTTTGTCTATCTAATCTTTTGGGTTTTTATTTCTCATGAGGTCGACCAGTTCGCTATTTATTATTTTTTTTTACTACGCATCAAGCTGCGCTGCTTGTCTTTGCTCCTGTGTGCTCGCGCACTCTAGCCTTTTCCACTTATTTTTATTTTTGATTTATTTTGGATTTATTTTGTCAATTTAAAAAAAAATACGCATCGTGCTGTGGTGTTTGTGTTTGCTTGAGTGCATTCGCGCGCTCTCGCTTTCTCCACTTTACAATTTTTTTGTTATTATTTATCTATTCCTGAGAGTTTATCTTATTTTTTATTTGTTTATTTAAATGAAGTCGACCAGTTGCCTGCCCTTCCTTCCATTATCCGTCACCGAGACAAACTGAACAAAGTTCTGAGGTCGACCTTGTAAAGATAAGGATTCAGGTCTGTCTGCTGTTTACCTTTGCTCCTGCGCGCACTGCCCTTCTCTCCACATTTATGTGTTTGTTTGTTTGTCTATCTAATCTTTTGGGTTTTTATTTCTAATGAGGTCGACCAGTTGTCTATTTATTATTTTTTTTACTACGCATCAAGCTGCGCTGCTTGTCTTTGCTCCTGTGTGCTCGCGAACTCTCGCCTTTTCCACTTATTTTTATGTTTGATTTATTTTTGATTTATTTTGTCAATTTTAAAAGAAAATACGCATCGTGCTGTGCTGTTTGTGTTTGCTTGAGTGCATTCCCGCGCTCCTCCGCTTTCTCCACTTTACAATTTTTTGTTATTATTTATCTATTCCTGAGAGTTTATCTTATTTTTATTTGTTTATTTAAATGAAGTCGACCAGTTGCCTGCCCTTCCTTCCATTATCCGTCACCGAGACAAACTGAACAAAGTTCTGAGGTCGACCTTGTAAAGATAAGGATTCAGGTCTGTCTGCTGTTTACCTTTGCTCCTGCGCGCACTGCCCTTCTCTACACATTTATGTGTTTGTTTGTCTATCTAATCTTTTGGGTTTTTATTTCTAATGAGGTCGACCAGTTGTCTATTTATTATTTTTTCTACTACGCATCAAGGTGCGCTGCTTGTCTTTGCTCCTGTGTGCTCGCGCACTCTCGCCTTTTCCACTTATTTTTATGTTTGATTTATTTTTTATTTATTTTGTCAATTTTAAAAAAAATACGCATCGTGCTGTGCTGTTTGTGTTTGCTTGAGTGCATTCGCGCGCTCTCGCTTTCTCCACTTTACAATTTTTTTTGTTATTATTTATCTATTCCTGAGAGTTTATCTCATTTTTTATTTTTTTATTTAAATGAAGTCGACCAGTTGCCTGCCCTTCCTTCCATTATCCGTCACCGAGACAAACTGAACAAAGTTCTGAGGTCGACCTTGTAAAGATAGGGATTCAGGTCTGTCTGATGTTTACCTTTGCTCATGCGCGCACTGACCTTCTCTCCACATTTATGTGTTTGTTTGTTTGTCTATCTAATCTTTTGGGTTTTTATTTCTAATGAGGTCGACCAGTTGTCTATTTATTATGTTTTTTTACTACGCATCAAGCTGCGCTGCTTGTCTTTGCTCCTGTGTGCTCGCGCACTCTAGCCTTTTCCACTTATTTTTATTTTTGATTTATTTTTGATTTATTTTGTCAATTTAAAAAAAAATACGCATCGTGCTGTGCTGTTTGTGTTTGCTTGAGTGCATTCGCGCGCTCTCGCTTTCTCCACTTTACCATTTTTTTGTTATTATTTATCTATTCCTGAGAGTTTATCTTATTTTTTATTTGTTTATTTAAATGAAGTCGACCAGTTGCCTGCCCTTCCTTCCATTATCTGTCACCGAGACAAACTGAACAAAGTTCTGAGGTCGACCTTGTAAAGATAAGGATTCAGGTCTGTCTGCTGTTTACCTTTGCTCCTGGGCGCACTGCCCTTCTCTCCACATTTATGTGTTTGTTTGTTTGTCTATCTAATCTTTTGGGTTTTTATTTCTAATGAGGTCGACCAGTTGTCTATTTATTATTTTTTTTTACTACGCATCAAGCTGCGCTGCTTGTCTTTGCTCCTGTGTGCTCGCGCACTCTCGCCTTTTCCACTTATTTTTATTTTTGATTTATTTTGTCAATTTAAAAAAAAATACGCATCGTGCTGTGCTGTTTGTGTTTGCTTGAGTGCATTCGCGCGCTCTCGCTTTCTCCACTTTACAATTTTTTTGTTATTATTTATATATTCCTGAGAGTTTATCTTATTTTTTATTTGTTTATTTAAATGAAGTCGACCAGTTGCCTGCCCTTCCTTCCATTATCCGTCACCGAGACAACCTGAACAAAGTTCTGAGGTCGACCTTGTAAAGATAAGGATTCAGGTCTGTCTGCTGTTTACCTTTGCTACTTCGCGCACTGCCCTTCTCTCCACATTTATGTGTTTGTTTGTTTGTCTATCTAATCTTTTGGGTTTTTATTTCTAATGAGGTCGACCAGTTGTCTATTTATTATGTTTTTTACTACGCATCAAGCTGCGCTGCTGTTGTCTATTTATTATTTTTTTTACTACGCATCAAGCTGCGCTACTTGTTTTGCTCCTGTGTGCTCGCGCACTCTCGCCTTTTCCACTTATTTTTATTTTTGATTTATTTTTGATTTATTTTGTCAATTTAAAAAAAAATACGCATCGTGCTGTGCTGTTTGTGTTTGCTTGAGTGCATTCGCCGCGCTCTCGCTTTCTCCACTTTACAATTTTTTTGTTATTATTTATCTATTCCTGAGAGTTTATCTTATTTTTTATTTGTTTATTTAAATGAAGTCGACCAGTTGCCTGCCCTTCCTTCCATTATCCGTCACCGAGACAAACTGAACAAAGTTCTGAGGTCGTCCTAGTAAAGATAAGGATTCAGGTCTGTCTGCTGTTTACCTTTGCTCCTGCGCGCACTGCCCTTCTCTCCACATTTATGTGTTTGTTTGTTTGTCTATCTAATCTTTTGGGTTTTTAATTCTAATGAGGTGGACCAGTTGTCTATTTATTATTTTTTTTTACTACGCATCAAGCTGCGCTGCTTGTCTTTGCTCCTGTGTGCTCGCGCACCTCTCGCCTTTTACACTTATTTTTATTTTTGATTGATTTATTTTGTCAATTTAAAAAAAAATACGCATCGTGCTGTGCTGTTTGTGTTTGCTTGAGTGCATTCGTGCGCTCTCGCTTTCTCCACTTTACAATTTTTTTGTTATTATTTATCTATTCCTGAGAGTTTATCTTATTTTTTATTTGTTTATTTAAATGAAGTCGACCAGTTGTCTGCCCTTCCTTCCATTATCCGTCACCGAGACAAACTGAACAAAGTTCTGAGGTCGACCTTGTAAAGATAAGGATTCAGGTCTGTCTGCTGTTTAACTTTGCTCCTGCGCGCACTGCCCTTCTCTCCACATTTATGTGTTTGTTTGTCTATCTAATCTTTTGGGTTTTTATTTCTAATGAGGTCGACCAGTTGTCTATTTATTATTTTTTTTTACTACGCATCAAGCTGCGCTGCTTGTCTTTGCTCCTGTGTGCTCGCGCACTCTAGCCTTTTCCACTTATTTTTATTTTTGATTTATTTTGGATTTATTTTGTCAATTTAAAAAAATTACGCATCGTGCTGTGCTGTTTGTGTTTGCTTGAGTGCATTCGCGCGCTCTCGCTTTCTCCACTTTACAATTTTTTTGTTATTATTTATCTATTCCTGAGAGTTTATCTTATATTTTATTTGTTTATTTAAATGAAGTCGACCAGTTGCCTGCCCTTCCTTCCATTATCCGTCACCGAGACAAACTGAACAAAGTTCTGAGGTCGACCTTGTAAAGATAAGGATTCAGGTCTGTCTGCTGTTTACCTTTGCTCCTGCGCGCACTGCCCTTCTCTCCACATTTATGTGTTTGTTTGTTTGTCTATCTAATCTTTTGGGTTTTTATTTCTAATGAGGTCGACCAGTTGTCTATTTATTATTTTTTTACTACGCAACAAGCTGCGCTGCTTGTCTTTGCTCCTGTGTGCTCGCGCACTCTCGCCTTTTCCACTTATTTTTATGTTTGATTTATTTTTGATTTATTTTGTCAATTTTAAAAGAAAATACGCATCGTGCTGTGCTGTTTGTGTTTGCTTGAGTGCATTCCCGCATTCTCGCTTTCTCCACTTTACAATTTTTTGTTATTATTTATCTATTCCTGAGAGTTTATCTTATTTTTTATTTGTTTATTTAAATGAAGTCGACCAGTTGCCTGCCCTTCCTTCCATTATCCGTCACCGAGACAAACTGAACAAAGTTCTGAGGTCGACCTTGTAAAGATAAGGATTCAGGTCTGTCTGCTGTTTACCTTTGCTCCTGCGCGCACTGCCCTTCTCTCCACATTTATGTGTTTGTTTGTCTATCTAATCTTTTGGGTTTTTATTTCTAATGAGGTCGACCAGTTGTCTATTTATTATGTTTTTTACTACGCATCAAGCTGCGCTGCTGTTGTCTATTTATTATTTTTTTTACTACGCATCAAGCTGCGCTACTTGTTTTGCTCCTGTGTGCTCGCGCACTCTCGCCTTTTCCACTTATTTTTATTTTTGATTTATTTTTGATTTATTTTGTCATTTTAAAAAAAAAAATACGCATCGTGCTGTGCTGTTTGTGTTTGCTTGAGTGCATTCGCGCGCTCTCGCTTTCTCCACTTTACAATTTTTTTGTTATTATTTATCTATTCCTGAGAGTTTATCTTATTTTTTATTTGTTTATTTAAATGAAGTCGACCAGTTGCCTGCCCTTCCTTCCATTATCCGTCACCGAGACAAACTGAACAAAGTTCTGAGGTCGTCCTAGTAAAGATAAGGATTCAGGTCTGTCTGCTGTTTACCTTTGCTCCTGCGCGCACTGCCCTTCTCTCCACATTTATGTGTTTGTTTGTTTGTCCTATCTAATCTTTTGGGTTTTTAATTCTAATGAGGTCGACCAGTTGTCTATTTATTATTTTTTTTTACTACGCATCAAGCTGCGCTGCTTGTCTTTGCTCCTGTGTGCTCGCGCACTCCTCGCCTTTTCCACTTATTTTTATTTTTGATTGATTTATTTTGTCAATTTAAAAAAAATACGCATCGTGCTGTGCTGTTTGTGTTTGCTTGAGTGCATTCGTGCGCTCTCGCTTTCTCCACTTTACAATTTTTTTGTTATTATTTATCTATTTCTGAGAGTTTATCTTATTTTTTATTTGTTTATTTAAATGAAGTCGACCAGTTGCCTGCCCTTCCTTCCATTATCCGTCACCGAGACAACTGAACAAAGTTCTGAGGTCGACCTTGTAAAGATAAGGATTCAGGTCTGTCTGCTGTTTAACTTTGCTCCTGCGCGCACTGCCCTTCTCTCCACATTTATGTGTTTGTTTGTCTATCTAATCTTTTGGGTTTTATTTCTAATGAGGTCGACCAGTTGTCTATTTATTATTTTTTTTTACTACGCATCAAGCTGCGCTGCTTGTCTTTGCTCCTGTGTGCTCGCGCACTCTAGCCTTTTCCACTTATTTTTATTTTTGATTTATTTTGGATTTATTTTGTCAATTTAAAAAAAATACGCATCGTGCTGTGCTGTTTGTGTTTGCTTGAGTGCATTCGCGCGCTCTCGCTTTCTCCACTTTACAATTTTTTTGTTATTATTTATCTATTCCTGAGAGTTTATCTTATTTTTTATTTGTTTATTTAAATGAAGTCGACCAGTTGCCTGCCCTTCCTTCCATTATCCGTCACCGAGGACAAACTGAACAAAGTTCTGAGGTCGACCTTGTAAAGATAAGGATTCAGGTCTGTCTGCTGTTTACCTTTGCTCCTGCGCGCACTGCCCTTCTCTCCACATTTATGTGTTTGTTTGTCTATCTAATCTTTTGGGTTTTTATTTCTAATGAGGTCGACCAGTTGTCTATTTATTATTTTTTTTACTACGCATCAAGGTGCGCTGCTTGTCTTTGCTCCTGTGTGCTCGCGCACTCTCGCCTTTTCCACTTATTTTTATGTTTGATTTATTTTTTATTTATTTTGTCAATTTAAAAAAAAATACGCATCGTGCTGTGCTGTTTGTGTTTGCTTGAGTGCATTCGCGCGCTCTCGCTTTCTCCACTTTACATTTTTTTTGTTATTATTTATCTATTCCTGAGAGTTTATCTCATTTTTTATTTGTTTATTTAAATGAAGTCGACCAGTTGCCTGCCCTTCCTTCCATTATCCGTCACCGAGACAAACTGAACAAAGTTCTGAGGTCGACCTTGTAAAGATAGGGATTCAGGTCTGTCTGATGTTTACCTTTGCTCATGCGTGCACTGACATTCTCTCCACATTTATGTGTTTGTTTTGTTTGTCTATCTAATCTTTTGGGTTTTTATTTCTAATGAGGTCGACCAGTTGTCTATTTATTATGTTTTTTAATACGCATCAAGCTGCGCTGCTTGTCTTTGCTCCTGTGTGCTCGCGCACTCTCGCCTTTTCCACTTATTTTTATTTTTGATTTATTTTTGATTTATTTTGTCAATTTAAAAAAAATACGCATCGTGCTGTGCTGATTGTGTTTGCTTGAGTGCATTCGCGCGCTCTCGCTTTCTCCACTTTACAATTTTTTTTTTATTATTTATCTATTCCTGAGAGTTTATCTTATTTTTTATTTGTTTATTTAAATGAAGTCGACCAGTTGCATGCCCTTCCTTCCATTATCCGTCACCGAGACAAACTGAACAAAGTTCTGAGGTCGACCTTGTAAAGGTAAGGATTCAGGTCTGTCTGCTGTTTACCTTTGCTCCTGCGCGCACTGCCCTTCTCTCCACATTTATGTGTTTGTTTGTTTGTCTATCTAATCTTTTGGGTTTTTATTTCTAATGAGGTCGACCAGTTGTCTATTTATTATTTTTTTTACTACGCATCAAGGTGCGCTGCTTGTCTTTGCTCCTGTGTGCTCGCGCACTCTCGCCTTTTCCACTTATTTTTATGTTTGATTTATTTTTTATTTATTTTGTCAATTTTAAAAAAAATACGCATCGTGCTGTGCTGTTTGTGTTTTGCTTGAGTGCATTCGCGCGCTCCTCGCTTTCTCCACTTTACAATTTTTTTTGTTATTATTTATCTATTCCTGAGAGTTTATCTCATTTTTTATTTGTTTATTTAAATGAAGTCGACCAGTTGCCTGCCCTTCCTTCCATTATCCGTCACCGAGACAAACTGAACAAAGTTCTGAGGTCGACCTTGTAAAGATAGGGATTCAGGTCTGTCTGATGTTACCTTTGCTCATGCGCGCACTGACCTTCTCTCCACATTTATGTGTTTGTTTGTTTGTCTATCTAATCTTTTGGGTTTTTATTTCTAATGAGGTCGACCAGTTGTCTATTTATTATTTTTTTTTACTACGCATCAAGCTGCGCTGCTTGTCTTTGCTCCTGTGTGCTCGCAATCTCGCCTTTTCCACTTATTTTTATTTTTGATTTATTTTGTCAATTTAAAAAAAAATACGCATCGTGCTGTGCTGTTTGTGTTTGCTTGAGTGCATTCGCGCGCTCTCGCTTTCTCCACTTTACAATTTTTTTGTTATTATTTATATATTCCTGAGAGTTTATCTTATTTTTTATTTGTTTATTTAAATGAAGTCGACCAGTTGCCTGCCCTTCCTTCCATTATCCGTCACCGAGACAACCTGAACAAAGTTCTGAGGTCGACCTTGTAAAGATAAGGATTCAGGTCTGTCTGCTGTTTACCTTTGCTACTTCGCGCACTGCCCTTCTCTCCACATTTATGTGTTTGTTTGTTTGTCTATCTAATCTTTTGGGTTTTTATTTCTAATGAGGTCGACCAGTTGTCTATTTATTATGTTTTTTACTACGCATCAAGCTGCGCTGCTGTTGTCTATTTATTATTTTTTTTACTACGCATCAAGCTGCGCTACTTGTTTTGCTCCTGTGTGCTCGTGCACTCTCGCCTTTTCCACTTATTTTTATTTTTGATTTATTTTTGATTTATTTTGTCAATTTAAAAAAAATACGCATCGTGCTGTGCTGTTTGTGTTTGCTTGAGTGCATTCGCGCGCTCTCGCTTCTCCACTTTACAATTTTTTTGTTATTATTTATCTATTCCTGAGAGTTTATCTTATTTTTTATTTGTTTATTTAAATGAAGTCGACCAGTTGCCTGCCCTTCCTTCCATTATCCGTCACCGAGACAAACTGAACAAAGTTCTGAGGTCGTCCTAGTAAAGATAAGGATTCAGGTCTGTCTGCTGTTTACCTTTGCTCCTGCGCGCACTGCCCTTCTCTCCACATTTATGTGTTTGTTTGTTTGTCTATCTAATCTTTTGGGTTTTTAATTCTAATGAGGTGGACCAGTTGTCTATTTATTATTTTTTTTACTACGCATCAAGCTGCGCTGCTTGTCTTTGCTCCTGTGTGCTCGCGCACTCTCGCCTTTTCCACTTATTTTTATTTTTGATTGATTTATTTTGTCAATTTAAAAAAAAATACGCATCGTGCTGTGCTGTTTGTGTTTGCTTGAGTGCATTCGTGCGCTCTCGCTTTCTCCACTTTACAATTTTTTTGTTATTATTTATCTATTCCTGAGAGTTTATCTTATTTTTTATTTGTTATTTAAATGAAGTCGACCAGTTGTCTGCCCTTCCTTCCATTATCCGTCACCGAGACAAACTGAACAAAGTTCTGAGGTCGACCTTGTAAAGATAAGGATTCAGGTCTGTCTGCTGTTTAACTTTGCTCCTGCGCGCACTGCCCTTCTCTCCACATTTATGTGTTTGTTTGTCTATCTAATCTTTTGGGTTTTTATTTCTAATGAGGTCGACCAGTTGTCTATTTATTATTTTTTTTTACTACGCATCAAGCTGCGCTGCTTGTCTTTGCTCCTGTGTGCTCGCGCACTCTAGCCTTTTCCACTTATTTTTATTTTTGATTTATTTTGGATTTATTTTGTCAATTTAAAAAAAATACGCATCGTGCTGTGCTGTTTGTGTTTGCTTGAGTGCATTCGCGCGCTCTCGCTTTCTCCACTTTACAATTTTTTTTGTTATTATTTATCTATTCCTGAGAGTTTATCTTATATTTTATTTGTTTATTTAAATGAAGTCGACCAGTTGCCTGCCCTTCCTTCCATTATCCGTCACCGAGACAAACTGAACAAAGTTCTGAGGTCGACCTTGTAAAGATAAGGATTCAGGTCTGTCTGCTGTTTACCTTTGCTCCTGCGCGCACTGCCCTTCTCTCCACATTTATGTGTTTGTTTGTTTGTCTATCTAATCTTTTGGGTTTTTATTTCTAATGAGGTCGACCAGTTGTCTATTTATTATTTTTTTTACTACGCAACAAGCTGCGCTGCTTGTCTTTGCTCCTGTGTGCTCGCGCACTCTCGCCTTTTCCACTTATTTTTATGTTTGATTTATTTTTGATTTATTTTGTCAATTTTAAAAGAAAATACGCATCGTGCTGTGCTGTTTGTGTTTGCTTGAGTGCATTCCCGCATTCTCGCTTTCTCCACTTTACAATTTTTTGTTATTATTTATCTATTCCTGAGAGTTTATCTTATTTTTTATTTGTTTATTTAAATGAAGTCGACCAGTTGCCTGCCCTTCCTTCCATTATCCGTCACCGAGACAAACTGAACAAAGTTCTGAGGTCGACCTTGTAAAGATAAGGATTCAGGTCTGTCTGCTGTTTACCTTTGCTCCTGCGCGCACTGCCCTTCTCTCCACATTTATGTGTTTGTTTGTCTATCTAATCTTTTGGGTTTTTATTTCTAATGAGGTCGACCAGTTGTCTATTTATTATGTTTTTTACTACGCATCAAGCTGCGCTGCTGTTGTCTATTTATTATTTTTTTTACTACGCATCAAGCTGCGCTACTTGTTTTGCTCCTGTGTGCTCGCGCACTCTCGCCTTTTCCACTTATTTTTATTTTTGATTTATTTTTGATTTATTTTGTCATTTTAAAAAAAAAATACGCATCGTGCTGTGCTGTTTGTGTTTGCTTGAGTGCATTCGCGCGCTCTCGCTTTCTCCACTTTACAATTTTTTTGTTATTATTTATCTATTCCTGAGAGTTTATCTTATTTTTATTTGTTTATTTAAATGAAGTCGACCAGTTGCCTGCCCTTCCTTCCATTATCCGTCACCGAGACAAACTGAACAAAGTTCTGAGGTCGTCCTAGTAAAGATAAGGATTCAGGTCTGTCTGCTGTTTACCTTTGCTCCTGCGCGCACTGCCCTTCTCTCCACATTTATGTGTTTGTTTGTCTATCTAATCTTTTGGGTTTTTATTTCTAATGAGGTCGACCAGTTGTCTATTTATTATTTTTTTTTACTACGCATCAAGGTGCGCTGCTTGTCTTTGCTCCTGTGTGCTCGCGCACTCTCGCCTTTTCCACTTATTTTTATGTTTGATTTATTTTTTATTTATTTTGTCAATTTAAAAAAAAAATACGCATCGTGCTGTGCTGTTTGTGTTTGCTTGAGTGCATTCGCGCGCTCTCGCTTTCTCCACTTTACATTTTTTTTGTTATTATTTATCTATTCCTGAGAGTTTATCTCATTTTTTATTTGTTTATTTAAATGAAGTCGACCAGTTGCCTGCCCTTCCTTCCATTATCCGTCACCGAGACAAACTGAACAAAGTTCTGAGGTCGACCTTGTAAAGATAGGGATTCAGGTCTGTCTGATGTTACCTTTGCTCATGCGTGCACTGACATTCTCTCCACATTTATGTGTTTGTTTGTTTGTCTATCTAATCTTTTGGGTTTTTATTTCTAATGAGGTCGACCAGTTGTCTATTTATTATGTTTTTTAATACGCATCAAGCTGCGCTGCTTGTCTTTGCTCCTGTGTGCTCGCGCACTCTCGCCTTTTCCACTTATTTTTATTTTTGATTTATTTTTGATTTATTTTGTCAATTTAAAAAAAATACGCATCGTGCTGTGCTGATTGTGTTTGCTTGAGTGCATTCGCGCGCTCTCGCTTTCTCCACTTTACAATTTTTTTTTATTATTTATCTATTCCTGAGAGTTTATCTTATTTTTTATTTGTTTATTTAAATGAAGTCGACCAGTTGCATGCCCTTCCTTCCATTATCCGTCACCGAGACAAACTGAACAAAGTTCTGAGGTCGACCTTGTAAAGGTAAGGATTCAGGTCTGTCTGCTGTTTACCTTTGCTCCTGCGCGCACTGCCCTTCTCTCCACATTTATGTGTTTGTTTGTTTGTCTATCTAATCTTTTGGGTTTTTATTTCTAATGAGGTCGACCAGTTGTCTATTTATTATTTTTTTTACTACGCATCAAGGTGCGCTGCTTGTCTTTGCTCCTGTGTGCTCGCGCACTCTCGCCTTTTCCACTTATTTTTATGTTTGATTTATTTTTTATTTATTTTGTCAATTTAAAAAAAAATACGCATCGTGCTGTGCTGTTTGTGTTTGCTTGAGTGCATTCGCGCGCTCTCGCTTTCTCCACTTTACAATTTTTTTTGTTATTATTTATCTATTCCTGAGAGTTTATCTCATTTTTTATTTGTTTATTTAAATGAAGTCGACCAGTTGCCTGCCCTTCCTTCCATTATCCGTCACCGAGACAAACTGAACAAAGTTCTGAGGTCGACCTTGTAAAGATAGGGATTCAGGTCTGTCTGATGTTTACCTTTGCTCATGCGCGCACTGACCTTCCACATTTATGTGTTTGTTTGTTTGTCTATCTAATCTTTTGGGTTTTTATTTCTAATGAGGTCGACCAGTTGTCTATTTATTATTTTTTTAACTACGCATCAAGCTGCGCTGCTTGTCTTTGCTCCTGTGTGCTCGCGCACTCTCGCCTTTTCCACTTATTTTTATTTTTGATTTATTTTTGATTTATTTTGTCAATTTAAAAAAAAATACGCATCGTGCTGTGCTGTTTGTGTTTGCTTGAGTGCATTCGCGCGCTCTCGCTTTCTCCACTTTACAATTTTTTTGTTATTATTTATCTATTCCTGAGAGTTTATCTTATTTTTTATTTGTTTATTTAAATGAAGTCGACCAGTTGCCTGCCCTTCCTTCCATTATCCGTCACCGAGACAAACTGAACAAAGTTCTGAGGTCGACCTTGTAAAGATAAGGATTCAGGTCTGTCTGCTGTTTACCTTTGCTCCTGCGCGCACTGCCCTTCTCTCCACATTTATGTGTTTGTTTGTTTGTCTATCTAATCTTTTGGGTTTTTATTTCTAATGAGGTCGACCAGTTGTCTATTTATTATTTTTTTTTACTACGCATCAAGCTGCGCTGCTTGTCTTTGCTCCTGTGTGCTCGCGCACTCTCGCCTTTTCCACTTATTTTTATTTTTGATTTATTTTGTCTATTTAAAAAAAAATACGCATCGTGCTGTGCTGTTTGTGTTTGCTTGAGTGCATTCGCGCGCTCTCGCTTTCTCCACTTTACAATTTTTTTGTTATTATTTATCTATTCCTGAGAGTTTATCTTATTTTTTATTTGTTTATTTAAATGAAGTCGACCAGTTGCCTGCCCTTCCTTCCATTATCCGTCACCGAGACAAACTGAACAAAGTTCTGAGGTCGACCTTGTAAAGATAAGGATTCAGGTCTGTCTGCTGTTTACCTTTGCTCCTGCGCGCACTGCCCTTCTCTCCACATTTATGTGTTTGTTTGTTTGTCTATCTAATCTTTTGGGTTTTTATTTCTAATGAGGTCGACCAGTTGTCTATTTATTATTTTTTTTACTACGCATCAAGCTGCGCTGCTTGTCTTTGCTCCTGTGTGCTCGCGCACTCTCGCCTTTTCCACTTATTTTTATTTTTGATTGATTTATTTTGTCAATTTAAAAAAAAATACGCATCGTGCTGTGCTGTTTGTGTTTGCTTGAGTGCATTCGCGCGCTCTCGCTTTCTCCACTTTACAATTTTTTTGTTATTATTTATCTATTCCTGAGAGTTTATCTTATTTTTTATTTGTTTATTTAAATGAAGTCGACCAGTTGCCTGCCCTTCCTTCCATTATCCGTCACCGAGACAAACTGAACAAAGTTCTGAGGTCGACCTTGTAAAGATAAGGATTCAGGTCTGTCTGCTGTTTACTTTGCTCCTGCGCGCACTGCCCTTCTCTCCACATTTATGTGTTTGTTTGTCTATCTAATCTTTTGGGTTTTTATTTCTAATGAGGTCGACCAGTTGTCTATTTATTATTTTTTTTTACTACGCATCAAGCTGCGCTGCTTGTCTTTGCTCCTGTGTGCTCGCGCACTCTCGCCTTTTCCACTTATTTTTATTTTTGATTTATTTTGATTTATTTTGTCAATTTAAAAAAAATACGCATCGTGCTGTGCTGTTTGTGTTTGCTTGAGTGCATTCGCGCGCTCTCGCTTTCTCCACTTTACAATTTTTTTGTTATTATTTATCTATTCCTGAGAGTTTATCTTATTTTTTATTTGTTTATTTAAATGAAGTCGACCAGTTGCCTGCCCTTCCTTCCATTATCCGTCACCGAGACAAACTGAACAAAGTTCTGAGGTCGACCTTGTAAAGATAAGGATTCAGGTCTGTCTGCTGTTTACCTTTGCTCCTGCGCGCACTGCCCTTCTCTCCACATTTATGTGTTTGTTTGTTTGTCTATCTAATCTTTTGGGTTTTTATTTCTAATGAGGTCGACCAGTTGTCTATTTATTATTTTTTTTACTACGCATCAAGCTGCGCTGCTTGTCTTTGCTCCTGTGTGCTCGCGCACTCTCGCCTTTTCCACTTATTTTTATGTTTGATTTATTTTTGATTTATTTTGTCAATTTTAAAAAAAATACGCATCGTGCTGTGCTGTTTGTGTTTGCTTGAGTGCATTCGCGCGCTCTCGCTTTCTCCACTTTACAATTTTTTTGTTATTATTTATCTATTCCTGAGAGTTTATCTTATTTTTTATTTGTTTATTTAAATGAAGTCGACCAGTTGCCTGCCCTTCCTTCCATTATCCGTCACCGAGACAAACTGAACAAAGTTCTGAGGTCGACCTTGTAAAGATAAGGATTCAGGTCTGTCTGCTGTTTACCTTTGCTCCTGCGCGCACTGCCCTTCTCTCCACATTTATGTGTTTGTTTGTTTGTCTATCTAATCTTTTGGGTTTTTATTTCTAATGAGGTCGACCAGTTGTCTATTTATTATGTTTTTTACTACGCATCAAGCTGCGCTGCTTGTCTTTGCTCCTGTGTGCTCGCGCACTCTCGCCTTTTCCACTTATTTTTATTTTTGATTTATTGATTTATTTTGTCAATTTAAAAAAAAATACGCATCGTGCTGTGCTGTTTGTGTTTGCTTGAGTGCATTCGCGCGCTCTCGCTTTCTCCACTTTACAATTTTTTTGTTATTATTTATCTATTCCTGAGAGTTTATCTTATTTTTTATTTGTTTATTTAAATGAAGTCGACCAGTTGCCTGCCCTTCCTTCCATTATCCGTCACCGAGACAAACTGAACAAAGTTCTGAGGTCGACCTTGTAAAGATAAGGATTCAGGTCTGTCTGCTGTTTACCTTTGCTCCTGCGCGCACTGCCCTTCTCTCCACATTTATGTGTTTGTTTGTTTGTCTATCTAATCTTTTGGGTTTTTATTTCTAATGAGGTCGACCAGTTGTCTATTTATTATTTTTTTTACTACGCATCAAGCTGCGCTGCTTGTCTTTGCTCCTGTGTGCTCGCGCACTCTCGCCTTTTCCACTTATTTTTATTTTTGATTTATTTTTGATTTATTTTGTCAATTTAAAAAAAAATACGCATCGTGCTGTGCTGTTTGTGTTTGCTTGAGTGCATTCGCGCGCTCTCGCTTTCTCCACTTTACAATTTTTTTGTTATTATTTATCTATTCCTGAGAGTTTATCTTATTTTTTATTTGTTTATTTAAATGAAGTCGACCAGTTGCCTGCCCTTCCTTCCATTATCCGTCACCGAGACAAACTGAACAAAGTTCTGAGGTCGACCTTGTAAAGATAAGGATTCAGGTCTGTCTGCTGTTTACCTTTGCTCCTGCGCGCACTGCCCTTCTCTCCACATTTATGTGTTTGTTTGTTTGTCTATCTAATCTTTTGGGTTTTTATTTCTAATGAGGTCGACCAGTTGTCTATTTATTATTTTTTTTACTACGCATCAAGCTGCGCTGCTTGTCTTTGCTCCTGTGTGCTCGCGCACTCTCGCCTTTTCCACTTATTTTTATTTTTGATTTATTTTTGATTTATTTTGTCAATTTAAAAAAAATACGCATCGTGCTGTGCTGTTTGTGTTTGCTTGAGTGCATTCGCGCGCTCTCGCTTTCTCCACTTTACAATTTTTTTGTTATTATTTATCTATTCCTGAGAGTTTATCTTATTTTTTATTTGTTTATTTAAATGAAGTCGACCAGTTGCCTGCCCTTCCTTCCATTATCCGTCACCGAGACAAACTGAACAAAGTTCTGAGGTCGACCTTGTAAAGATAAGGATTCAGGTCTGTCTGCTGTTTACCTTTGCTCCTGCGCGCACTGCCCTTCTCTCCACATTTATGTGTTTGTTTGTTTGTCTATCTAATCTTTTGGGTTTTTATTTCTAATGAGGTCGACCAGTTGTCTATTTATTATTTTTTTTACTACGCATCAAGCTGCGCTGCTTGTCTTTGCTCCTGTGTGCTCGCGCACTCTCGCCTTTTCCACTTATTTTTATTTTTGATTTATTTTTGATTTATTTTGTCAATTTAAAAAAAATACGCATCGTGCTGTGCTGTTTGTGTTTGCTTGAGTGCATTCGCGCGCTCTCGCTTTCTCCACTTTACAATTTTTTTGTTATTATTTATCTATTCCTGAGAGTTTATCTTATTTTTTATTTGTTTATTTAAATGAAGTCGACCAGTTGCCTGCCCTTCCTTCCATTATCCGTCACCGAGACAAACTGAACAAAGTTCTGAGGTCGACCTTGTAAAGATAAGGATTCAGGTCTGTCTGCTGTTTACCTTTGCTCCTGCGCGCACTGCCCTTCTCTCCACATTTATGTGTTTGTTTGTTTGTCTATCTAATCTTTTGGGTTTTTATTTCTAATGAGGTCGACCAGTTGTCTATTTATTATTTTTTTTACTACGCATCAAGCTGCGCTGCTTGTCTTTGCTCCTGTGTGCTCGCGCACTCTCGCCTTTTCCACTTATTTTTATTTTTGATTTATTTTTGATTTATTTTGTCAATTTTAAAAAAAATACGCATCGTGCTGTGCTGTTTGTGTTTGCTTGAGTGCATTCGCGCGCTCTCGCTTTCTCCACTTTACAATTTTTTGTTATTATTTATCTATTCCTGAGAGTTTATCTTATTTTTTATTTGTTTATTTAAATGAAGTCGACCAGTTGCCTGCCCTTCCTTCCATTATCCGTCACCGAGACAAACTGAACAAAGTTCTGAGGTCGACCTTGTAAAGATAAGGATTCAGGTCTGTCTGCTGTTTACCTTTGCTCCTGCGCGCACTGCCCTTCTCTCCACATTTATGTGTTTGTTTGTCTATCTAATCTTTTGGGTTTTTATTTCTAATGAGGTCGACCAGTTGTCTATTTATTATTTTTTTACTACGCATCAAGCTGCGCTGCTTGTCTTTGCTCCTGTGTGCTCGCGCACTCTCGCCTTTTCCACTTATTTTTATGTTTGATTTATTTTTGATTTATTTTGTCAATTTTAAAAAAAATACGCATCGTGCTGTGCTGTTTGTGTTTGCTTGAGTGCATTCGCGCGCTCTCGCTTTCTCCACTTTACAATTTTTTTGTTATTATTTATCTATTCCTGAGAGTTTATCTTATTTTTTATTTGTTTATTTAAATGAAGTCGACCAGTTGCCTGCCCTTCCTTCCATTATCCGTCACCGAGACAAACTGAACAAAGTTCTGAGGTCGTCCTAGTAAAGATAAGGATTCAGGTCTGTCTGCTGTTTACCTTTGCTCCTGCGCGCACTGCCCTTCTCTCCACATTTATGTGTTTGTTTGTTTGTCTATCTAATCTTTTGGGTTTTTATTTCTAATGAGGTCGACCAGTTGTCTATTTATTATTTTTTTTACTACGCATCAAGCTGCGCTGCTTGTCTTTGCTCCTGTGTGCTCGCGCACTCTCGCCTTTTCCACTTATTTTTATTTTTGATTTATTTTTGATTTATTTTGTCAATTAAAAAAAAATACGCATCGTGCTGTGCTGTTTGTGTTTGCTTGAGTGCATTGCGCGCTCTCGCTTTCTCCACTTTACAATTTTTTTGTTATTATTTATCTATTCCTGAGAGTTTATCTTATTTTTTATTTGTTTATTTAAATGAAGTCGACCAGTTGCCTGCCCTTCCTTCCATTATCCGTCACCGAGACAAACTGAACAAAGTTCTGAGGTCGACCTTGTAAAGATAAGGATTCAGGTCTGTCTGCTGTTTACCTTTGCTCCTGCGCGCACTGCCCTTCTCTCCACATTTATGTGTTTGTTTGTTTGTCTATCTAATCTTTTGGGTTTTTATTTCTAATGAGGTCGACCAGTTGTCTATTTATTATTTTTTTTTACTACGCATCAAGCTGCGCTGCTTGTCTTTGCTCCTGTGTGCTCGCGCACTCTCGCCTTTTCCACTTATTTTTATTTTTGATTTATTTTTGATTTATTTTGTCAATTTAAAAAAAATACGCATCGTGCTGTGCTGTTTGTGTTTGCTTGAGTGCATTCGCGCGCTCTCGCTTTCTCCACTTTACAATTTTTTTGTTATTATTTATCTATTCCTGAGAGTTTATCTTATTTTTTATTTGTTTATTTAAATGAAGTCGACCAGTTGCCTGCCCTTCCTTCCATTATCCGTCACCGAGACAAACTGAACAAAGTTCTGAGGTCGACCTTGTAAAGATAAGGATTCAGGTCTGTCTGCTGTTTACCTTTGCTCCTGCGCGCACTGCCCTTCTCTCCACATTTATGTGTTTGTTTGTTTGTCTATCTAATCTTTTGGGTTTTTATTTCTAATGAGGTCGACCAGTTGTCTATTTATTATTTTTTTTACTACGCATCAAGCTGCGCTGCTTGTCTTTGCTCCTGTGTGCTCGCGCACTCTCGCCTTTTCCACTTATTTTTATTTTGATTTATTTTTGATTTATTTTGTCAATTTAAAAAAAAATACGCATCGTGCTGTGCTGTTTGTGTTTGCTTGAGTGCATTCGCGCGCTCTCGCTTTCTCCACTTTACAATTTTTTTGTTATTATTTATCTATTCCTGAGAGTTTATCTTATTTTTTATTTGTTTATTTAAATGAAGTCGACCAGTTGCCTGCCCTTCCTTCCATTATCCGTCACCGAGACAAACTGAACAAAGTTCTGAGGTCGACCTTGTAAAGATAAGGGATTCAGGTCTGTCTGCTGTTTACCTTTGCTCTGTGCGCACTGCCCTTCTCTCCACATTTATGTGTTTGTTTGTTTGTCTATCTAATCTTTTGGGTTTTTATTTCTAATGAGGTCGACCAGTTGTCTATTTTTATGTCTTTTATTATTTTTTTTATACGCATCAAGCTGCGCTGCTTGTCTTTGCTCCTGTGTGCTCGCGCACTCTCGCCTTTTCCACTTATTTTTATTTTTGATTTATTTTTGATTTATTTTGTCAATTTAAAAAAAAATACGCATCGTGCTGTGCTGTTTGTGTTTGCTTGAGTGCATTCGCGCGCTCTCGCTTTCTCCACTTTACAATTTTTTTGTTATTATTTATCTATTCCTGAGAGTTTATCTTATTTTTTATTTGTTTATTTAAATGAAGTCGACCAGTTGCCTGCCCTTCCTTCCATTATCCGTCACCGAGACAAACTGAACAAAGTTCTGAGGTCGACCTTGTAAAGATAAGGATTCAGGTCTGTCTGCTGTTTACCTTTGCTCCTGCGCGCACTGCCCTTCTCTCCACATTTATGTGTTTGTTTGTTTGTCTATCTAATCTTTTGGGTTTTTATTTCTAATGAGGTCGACCAGTTGTCTATTTATTATTTTTTTTTACTACGCATCAAGCTGCGCTGCTTGTCTTTGCTCCTGTGTGCTCGCGCACTCTCGCCTTTTCCACTTATTTTTATTTTTGATTTATTTTTGATTTATTTTGTCAATTTAAAAAAAATACGCATCGTGCTGTGCTGTTTGTGTTTGCTTGAGTGCATTCGCGCGCTCTCGCTTTCTCCACTTTACAATTTTTTTGTTATTATTTATCTATTCCTGAGAGTTTATCTTATTTTTTATTTGTTTATTTAAATGAAGTCGACCAGTTGCCTGCCCTTCCTTCCATTATCCGTCACCGAGACAAACTGAACAAAGTTCTGAGGTCGACCTTGTAAAGATAAGGATTCAGGTCTGTCTGCTGTTTACCTTTGCTCCTGCGCGCACTGCCCTTCTCTCCACATTTATGTGTTTTTTGTTTGTCTATCTAATCTTTTGGGTTTTTATTTCTAATGAGGTCGACCAGTTGTCTATTTATTATTTTTTTTACTACGCATCAAGCTGCGCTGCTTGTCTTTGCTCCTGTGTGCTCGCGCACTCTCGCCTTTTCCACTTATTTTTATGTTTGATTTATTTTTGATTTATTTTGTCAATTTAAAAAAAAATACGCATCGTGCTGTGCTGTTTGTGTTTGCTTGAGTGCATTCGCGCGCTCTCGCTTTCTCCACTTTACAATTTTTTTGTTATTATTTATCTATTCCTGAGAGTTTATCTTATTTTTTATTTGTTTATTTAAATGAAGTCGACCAGTTGCCTGCCCTTCCTTCCATTATCCGTCACCGAGACAAACTGAACAAAGTTCTGAGGTCGACCTTGTAAAGATAAGGATTCAGGTCTGTCTGCTGTTTACCTTTGCTCCTGCGCGCACTGCCCTTCTCTCCACATTTATGTGTTTGTTTGTTTGTCTATCTAATCTTTTGGGTTTTTATTTCTAATGAGGTCGACCAGTTGTCTATTTATTATTTTTTTACTACGCATCAAGCTGCGCTGCTTGTCTTTGCTCCTGTGTGCTCGCGCACTCTCGCCTTTTCCACTTATTTTTATTTTTGATTTATTTTTGATTTATTTTGTCAATTTAAAAAAAATACGCATCGTGCTGTGCTGTTTGTGTTTGCTTGAGTGCATTCGCGCGCTCTCGCTTTCTCCACTTTACAATTTTTTTGTTATTATTTATCTATTCCTGAGAGTTTATCTTATTTTTTATTTGTTTATTTAAATGAAGTCGACCAGTTGCCTGCCCTTCCTTCCATTATCCGTCACCGAGACAAACTGAACAAAGTTCTGAGGTCGACCTTGTAAAGATAAGGATTCAGGTCTGTCTGCTGTTTACCTTTGCTCCTGCGCGCACTGCCCTTCTCTCCACATTTATGTGTTTGTTTGTTTGTCTATCTAATCTTTTGGGTTTTTATTTCTAATGAGGTCGACCAGTTGTCTATTTATTATTTTTTTTACTACGCATCAAGCTGCGCTGCTTGTCTTTGCTCCTGTGTGCTCGCGCACTCTCGCCTTTTCCACTTATTTTTATGTTTGATTTATTTTTGATTTATTTTGTCAATTTTAAAAAAAATACGCATCGTGCTGTGCTGTTTGTGTTTGCTTGAGTGCATTCGCGCGCTCTCGCTTTCTCCACTTTACAATTTTTTTGTTATTATTTATCTATTCCTGAGAGTTTATCTTATTTTTTATTTGTTTATTTAAATGAAGTCGACCAGTTGCCTGCCCTTCCTTCCATTATCCGTCACCGAGACAAACTGAACAAAGTTCTGAGGTCGACCTTGTAAAGATAAGGATTCAGGTCTGTCTGCTGTTTACCTTTGCTCCTGCGCGCACTGCCCTTCTCTCCACATTTATGTGTTTGTTTGTTTGTCTATCTAATCTTTTGGGTTTTTATTTCTAATGAGGTCGACCAGTTGTCTATTTATTATTTTTTTACTACGCATCAAGCTGCGCTGCTTGTCTTTGCTCCTGTGTGCTCGCGCACTCTCGCCTTTTCCACTTATTTTTATTTTTGATTTATTTTTGATTTATTTTGTCAATTTAAAAAAAATACGCATCGTGCTGTGCTGTTTGTGTTTGCTTGAGTGCATTCGCGCGCTCTCGCTTTCTCCACTTTACAATTTTTTTGTTATTATTTATCTATTCCTGAGAGTTTATCTTATTTTTTATTTGTTTATTTAAATGAAGTCGACCAGTTGCCTGCCCTTCCTTCCATTATCCGTCACCGAGACAAACTGAACAAAGTTCTGAGGTCGACCTTGTAAAGATAAGGATTCAGGTCTGTCTGCTGTTTACCTTTGCTCCTGCGCGCACTGCCCTTCTCTCCACATTTATGTGTTTGTTTGTTTGTCTATCTAATCTTTTGGGTTTTTATTTCTAATGAGGTCGACCAGTTGTCTATTTATTATTTTTTTTTACTACGCATCAAGCTGCGCTGCTTGTCTTTGCTCCTGTGTGCTCGCGCACTCTCGCCTTTTCCACTTATTTTTATTTTTATTTTTGATTTATTTTGTCAATTTAAAAAAAATACGCATCGTGCTGTGCTGTTTGTGTTTGCTTGAGTGCATTCGCGCGCTCTCGCTTTCTCCACTTTACAATTTTTTTGTTATTATTTATCTATTCCTGAGAGTTTATCTTATTTTTTATTTGTTTATTTAAATGAAGTCGACCAGTTGCCTGCCCTTCCTTCCATTATCCGTCACCGAGACAAACTGAACAAAGTTCTGAGGTCGACCTTGTAAAGATAAGGATTCAGGTCTGTCTGCTGTTTACCTTTGCTCCTGCGCGCACTGCCCTTCTCTCCACATTTATGTGTTTGTTTGTCTATCTAATCTTTTGGGTTTTTATTTCTAATGAGGTCGACCAGTTGTCTATTTATTATTTTTTTTACTACGCATCAAGCTGCGCTGCTTGTCTTTGCTCCTGTGTGCTCGCGCACTCTCGCCTTTTCCACTTATTTTTATTTTTGATTTATTTTTGATTTATTTTGTCAATTTAAAAAAAAATACGCATCGTGCTGTGCTGTTTGTGTTTGCTTGAGTGCATTCGCGCGCTCTCGCTTTCTCCACTTTACAATTTTTTTGTTATTATTTATCTATTCCTGAGAGTTTATCTTATTTTTTATTTGTTTATTTAAATGAAGTCGACCAGTTGCCTGCCCTTCCTTCCATTATCCGTCACCGAGACAAACTGAACAAAGTTCTGAGGTCGACCTTGTAAAGATAAGGATTCAGGTCTGTCTGCTGTTTACCTTTGCTCCTGCGCGCACTGCCCTTCTCTCCACATTTATGTGTTTGTTTGTTTGTCTATCTAATCTTTTGGGTTTTTATTTCTAATGAGGTCGACCAGTTGTCTATTTATTATTTTTTTTACTACGCATCAAGCTGCGCTGCTTGTCTTTGCTCCTGTGTGCTCGCGCACTCTCGCCTTTTCCACTTATTTTTATTTTTGATTTATTTTTGATTTATTTTGTCAATTTAAAAAAAAATACGCATCGTGCTGTGCTGTTTGTGTTTGCTTGAGTGCATTCGCGCGCTCTCGCTTTCTCCACTTTACAATTTTTTGTTATTATTTATCTATTCCTGAGAGTTTATCTTATTTTTTATTTGTTTATTTAAATGAAGTCGACCAGTTGCCTGCCCTTCCTTCCATTATCCGTCACCGAGACAAACTGAACAAAGTTCTGAGGTCGACCTTGTAAAGATAAGGATTCAGGTCTGTCTGCTGTTTACCTTTGCTCCTGCGCGCACTGCCCTTCTCTCCACATTTATGTGTTTGTTTGTTTGTCTATCTAATCTTTTGGGTTTTTATTTCTAATGAGGTCGACCAGTTGTCTATTTATTATTTTTTTACTACGCATCAAGCTGCGCTGCTTGTCTTTGCTCCTGTGTGCTCGCGCACTCTCGCCTTTTCCACTTATTTTTATTTTGATTTATTTTTGATTTATTTTGTCAATTTTAAAAAAAATACGCATCGTGCTGTGCTGTTTGTGTTTGCTTGAGTGCATTCGCGCGCTCTCGCTTTCTCCACTTTACAATTTTTTTGTTATTATTTATCTATTCCTGAGAGTTTATCTTATTTTTTATTTGTTTATTTAAATGAAGTCGACCAGTTGCCTGCCCTTCCTTCCATTATCCGTCACCGAGACAAACTGAACAAAGTTCTGAGGTCGACCTTGTAAAGATAAGGATTCAGGTCTGTCTGCTGTTTACCTTTGCTCCTGCGCGCACTGCCCTTCTCTCCACATTTATGTGTTTGTTTGTTTGTCTATCTAATCTTTTGGGTTTTATTTCTAATGAGGTCGACCAGTTGTCTATTTATTATTATTTTTTACTACGCATCAAGCTGCGCTGCTTGTCTTTGCTCCTGTGTGCTCGCGCACTCTCGCCTTTTCCACTTATTTTTATTTTTGATTTATTTTTGATTTATTTTGTCAATTAAAAAAAAATACGCATCGTGCTGTGCTGTTTGTGTTTGCTTGAGTGCATTTGCGCGATCTCGCTTTCTCCACTTTACAATTTTTTTGTTATTATTTATCTATTCCTGAGAGTTTATCTTACTTTTATTTGTTTATTTAAATGAAGTCGACCAGTTGCCTGCCCTTCCTTCCATTATCCGTCACCGAGACAAACTGAACAAAGTTCTGAGGTCGACCTTGTAAAGATAAGGATTCAGGTCTGTCTGCTGTTTACCTTTGCTCCTGCGCGCACTGCCCTTCTCTCCACATTTATGTGTTTGTTTGTTTGTCTATCTAATCTTTTGGGTTTTATTTCTAATGAGGTCGACCAGTTGTCTATTTATTATTTTTTTTTACTACGCATCAAGCTGCGCTGCTTGTCTTTGCTCCTGTGTGCTCGCGCACTCTCGCCTTTTCCACTTATTTTTATTTTTGATTTATTTTTGATTTATTTTGTCAATTTAAAAAAAATACGCATCGTGCTGTGCTGTTTGTGTTTGCTTGAGTGCATTCGCGCGCTCTCGCTTTCTCCACTTTACAATTTTTTTGTTATTATTTATCTATTCCTGAGAGTTTATCTTATTTTTATTTGTTTATTTAAATGAAGTCGACCAGTTGCCTGCCCTTCCTTCCATTATCCGTCACCGAGACAAACTGAACAAAGTTCTGAGGTCGACCTTGTAAAGATAAGGATTCAGGTCTGTCTGCTGTTTACCTTTGCTCCTGCGCGCACTGCCCTTCTCTCCACATTTATGTGTTTGTTTGTTTGTCTATCTAATCTTTTGGGTTTTTATTTCTAATGAGGTCGACCAGTTGTCTATTTATTATGTTTTTTTACTACGCATCAAGCTGCGCTGCTTGTCTTTGCTCCTGTGTGCTCGCGCACTCTCGCCTTTTCCACTTATTTTTATTTTTGATTTATTTTTGATTTATTTTGTCAATTTAAAAAAAATACGCATCGTGCTGTGCTGTTTGTGTTTGCTTGAGTGCATTCGCGCGCTCTCGCTTTCTCCACTTTACAATTTTTTTGTTATTATTTATCTATTCCTGAGAGTTTATCTTATTTTTTATTTGTTTATTTAAATGAAGTCGACCAGTTGCCTGCCCTTCCTTCCATTATCCGTCACCGAGACAAACTGAACAAAGTTCTGAGGTCGACCTTGTAAAGATAAGGATTCAGGTCTGTCTGCTGTTTACCTTTGCTCCTGCGCGCACTGCCCTTCTCTCCACATTTATGTGTTTGTTTGTTTGTCTATCTAATCTTTTGGGTTTTTATTTCTAATGAGGTCGACCAGTTGTCTATGTTTTTCACTACGCATCAAGTTGTCTATTTATTATTTTTTTTACTACGCATCAAGCTGCGCTGCTTGTCTTTGCTCCTGTGTGCTCGCGCACTCTCGCCTTTTCCACTTATTTTTATTTTTGATTTATTTTTGATTTATTTTGTCAATTTCAAAAAAAAATACGCATCGTGCTGTGCTGTTTGTGTTTGCTTGAGTGCATTCGCGCGCTCTCGCTTTCTCCACTTTACAATTTTTTGTTATTATTTATCTATTCCTGAGAGTTTATCTTATTTTTTATTTGTTTATTTAAATGAAGTCGACCAGTTGCCTGCCCTTCCTTCCATTATCCGTCACCGAGACAAACTGAACAAAGTTCTGAGGTCGACCTTGTAAAGATAAGGATTCAGGTCTGTCTGCTGTTTACCTTTGCTCTGGCGCACTGCCCTTCTCTCCACATTTATGTGTTTGTTTGTCTATCTAATCTTTTGGGTTTTTATTTCTAATGAGGTCGACCAGTTGTCCATTTATTATTTTTTTTACTACGCATCAAGCTGCGCTGCTTGTCTTTGCTCCTGTGTGCTCGCGCACTCTCGCCTTTTCCACTTATTTTTATTTTTGATTTATTTTTGATTTATTTTGTCAATTTAAAAAAAATACGCATCGTGCTGTGCTGTTTGTGTTTGCTTGAGTGCATTCGCGCGCTCTCGCTTTCTCCACTTTACAATTTTTTTGTTATTATTTATCTATTCCTGAGAGTTTATCTTATTTTTTATTTGTTTATTTAAATGAAGTCGACCAGTTGCCTGCCCTTCCTTCCATTATCCGTCACCGAGACAAACTGAACAAAGTTCTGAGGTCGACCTTGTAAAGATAAGGATTCAGGTCTGTCTGCTGTTTACCTTTGCTCCTGCGCGCACTGCCCTTCTCTCCACATTTATGTGTTTGTTTGTTTGTCTATCTAATCTTTTGGGTTTTTATTTCTAATGAGGTCGACCAGTTGTCTATTTATTATTTTTTTTACTACGCATCAAGCTGCGCTGCTTGTCTTTGCTCCTGTGTGCTCGCGCACTCTCGCCTTTTCCACTTATTTTTATTTTTGATTTATTTTTGATTTATTTTGTCAATTTAAAAAAAAATACGCATCGTGCTGTGCTGTTTGTGTTTGCTTGAGTGCATTTGCGCGCTCTCGCTTTCTCCACTTTACAATTTTTTTGTTATTATTTATCTATTCCTGAGAGTTTATCTTATTTTTTATTTGTTTATTTAAATGAAGTCGACCAGTTGCCTGCCCTTCCTTCCATTATCCGTCACCGAGACAAACTGAACAAAGTTCTGAGGTCGACCTTGTAAAGATAAGGATTCAGGTCTGTCTGCTGTTTACCTTTGCTCCTGCGCGCACTGCCCTTCTCTCCACATTTATGTGTTTGTTTGTTTGTCTATCTAATCTTTTGGGTTTTTATTTCTAATGAGGTCGACCAGTTGTCTATTTATTATTTTTTTTTACTACGCATCAAGCTGCGCTGCTTGTCTTTGCTCCTGTGTGCTCGCGCACTCTCGCCTTTTCCACTTATTTTTATTTTTGATTTATTTTTGATTTATTTTGTCAATTTAAAAAAAATACGCATCGTGCTGTGCTGTTTGTGTTTGCTTGAGTGCATTCGCGCGCTCTCGCTTTCTCCACTTTACAATTTTTTTGTTATTATTTATCTATTCCTGAGAGTTTATCTTATTTTTTATTTGTTTATTTAAATGAAGTCGACCAGTTGCCTGCCCTTCCTTCCATTATCCGTCACCGAGACAAACTGAACAAAGTTCTGAGGTCGACCTTGTAAAGATAAGGATTCAGGTCTGTCTGCTGTTTACCTTTGCTCCTGCGCGCACTGCCCTTCTCTCCACATTTATGTGTTTGTTTGTTTGTCTATCTAATCTTTTGGGTTTTTATTTCTAATGAGGTCGACCAGTTGTCTATTTATTATTTTTTTTACTACGCATCAAGCTGCGCTGCTTGTCTTTGCTCCTGTGTGCTCGCGCACTCTCGCCTTTTCCACTTATTTTTATTTTGATTTATTTTTGATTTATTTTGTCAATTTAAAAAAAAATACGCATCGTGCTGTGCTGTTTGTGTTTGCTTGAGTGCATTCGCGCGCTCTCGCTTTCTCCACTTTACAATTTTTTTGTTATTATTTATCTATTCCTGAGAGTTTATCTTATTTTTTATTTGTTTATTTAAATGAAGTCGACCAGTTGCCTGCCCTTCCTTCCATTATCCGTCACCGAGACAAACTGAACAAAGTTCTGAGGTCGACCTTGTAAAGATAAGGATTCAGGTCTGTCTGCTGTTTACCTTTGCTCCTGCGCGCACTGCCCTTCTCTCCACATTTATGTGTTTGTTTGTTTGTCTATCTAATCTTTTGGGTTTTTATTTCTAATGAGGTCGACCAGTTGTCTATGTTTTTCACTTATGTTTCTATTTATTATTTTTTTTACTACGCATCAAGCTGCGCTGCTTGTCTTTGCTCCTGTGTGCTCGCGCACTCTCGCCTTTTCCACTTATTTTTATTTTTGATTTATTTTTGATTTATTTTGTCAATTTAAAAAAAATACGCATCGTGCTGTGCTGTTTGTGTTTGCTTGAGTGCATTCGCGCGCTCTCGCTTTCTCCACTTTACAATTTTTTTGTTATTATTTATCTATTCCTGAGAGTTTATCTTATTTTTTATTTGTTTATTTAAATGAAGTCGACCAGTTGCCTGCCCTTCCTTCCATTATCCGTCACCGAGACAAACTGAACAAAGTTCTGAGGTCGACCTTGTAAAGATAAGGATTCAGGTCTGTCTGCTGTTTACCTTTGCTCCTGCGCGCACTGCCCTTCTCTCCACATTTATGTGTGTTTGTTTGTCTATCTAATCTTTTGGGTTTTTATTTCTAATGAGGTCGACCAGTTGTCTATTTATTATTTTTTTTACTACGCATCAAGCTGCGCTGCTTGTCTTTGCTCCTGTGTGCTCGCGCACTCTCGCCTTTTCCACTTATTTTTATTTTTGATTTATTTTTGATTTATTTTGTCAATTTAAAAAAAATACGCATCGTGCTGTGCTGTTTGTGTTTGCTTGAGTGCATTCGCGCGCTCTCGCTTTCTCCACTTTACAATTTTTTTGTTATTATTTATCTATTCCTGAGAGTTTATCTTATTTTTTATTTGTTTATTTAAATGAAGTCGACCAGTTGCCTGCCCTTCCTTCCATTATCCGTCACCGAGACAAACTGAACAAAGTTCTGAGGTCGACCTTGTAAAGATAAGGATTCAGGTCTGTCTGCTGTTTACCTTTGCTCCTGCGCGCACTGCCCTTCTCTCCACATTTATGTGTTTGTTTGTTTGTCTATCTAATCTTTTGGGTTTTTATTTCTAATGAGGTCGACCAGTTGTCTATTTATTATTTTTTTTACTACGCATCAAGCTGCGCTGCTTGTCTTTGCTCCTGTGTGCTCGCGCACTCTCGCCTTTTCCACTTATTTTTATTTTTGATTTATTTTTGATTTATTTTGTCAATTTAAAAAAAATACGCATCGTGCTGTGCTGTTTGTGTTTGCTTGAGTGCATTCGCGCGCTCTCGCTTTCTCCACTTTACAATTTTTTTGTTATTATTTATCTATTCCTGAGAGTTTATCTTATTTTTTATTTGTTTATTTAAATGAAGTCGACCAGTTGCCTGCCCTTCCTTCCATTATCCGTCACCGAGACAAACTGAACAAAGTTCTGAGGTCGACCTTGTAAAGATAAGGATTCAGGTCTGTCTGCTGTTTACCTTTGCTCCTGCGCGCACTGCCCTTCTCTCCACATTTATGTGTTTGTTTGTCTATCTAATCTTTTGGGTTTTTATTTCTAATGAGGTCGACCAGTTGTCTATTTATTATTTTTTTACTACGCATCAAGCTGCGCTGCTTGTCTTTGCTCCTGTGTGCTCGCGCACTCTCGCCTTTTCCACTTATTTTTATTTTTATTTTTGATTTATTTTGTCAATTTAAAAAAAAATACGCATCGTGCTGTGCTGTTTGTGTTTGCTTGAGTGCATTCGCGCGCTCTCGCTTTCTCCACTTTACAATTTTTTTGTTATTATTTATCTATTCCTGAGAGTTTATCTTATTTTTTATTTGTTTATTTAAATGAAGTCGACCAGTTGCCTGCCCTTCCTTCCATTATCCGTCACCGAGACAAACTGAACAAAGTTCTGAGGTCGACCTTGTAAAGATAAGGATTCAGGTCTGTCTGCTGTTTACCTTTGCTCCTGCGCGCACTGCCCTTCTCTCCACATTTATGTGTTTGTTTGTTTGTCTATCTAATCTTTTGGGTTTTTATTTCTAATGAGGTCGACCAGTTGTCTATTTATTATTTTTTTTACTACGCATCAAGCTGCGCTGCTTGTCTTTGCTCCTGTGTGCTCGCGCACTCTCGCCTTTTCCACTTATTTTTATTTTGATTTATTTTTGATTTATTTTGTCAATTTAAAAAAAATACGCATCGTGCTGTGCTGTTTGTGTTTGCTTGAGTGCATTCGCGCGCTCTCGCTTTCTCCACTTTACAATTTTTTTGTTATTATTTATCTATTCCTGAGAGTTTATCTTATTTTTTATTTGTTTATTTAAATGAAGTCGACCAGTTGCCTGCCCTTCCTTCCATTATCCGTCACCGAGACAAACTGAACAAAGTTCTGAGGTCGACCTTGTAAAGATAAGGATTCAGGTCTGTCTGCTGTTTACCTTTGCTCCTGCGCGCACTGCCCTTCTCTCCACATTTATGTGTTTGTTTGTCTATCTAATCTTTTGGGTTTTTATTTCTAATGAGGTCGACCAGTTGTCTATGTTTTTCACTACGCATCAATTGCTGTTGTCTATTTATTATTTTTTTTACTACGCATCAAGCTGCGCTGCTTGTCTTTGCTCCTGTGTGCTCGCGCACTCTCGCCTTTTCCACTTATTTTTATTTTTGATTTATTTTTGATTTATTTTGTCAATTTAAAAAAAATACGCATCGTGCTGTGCTGTTTGTGTTTGCTTGAGTGCATTCGCGCGCTCTCGCTTTCTCCACTTTACAATTTTTTTGTTATTATTTATGTATTCCTGAGAGTTTATCTTATTTTTTATTTGTTTATTTATATGAAGTCGACCAGTTGCCTGCCCTTCCTTCCATTATCCGTCACCGAGACAAACTGAACAAAGTTCTGAGGTCGTCCTAGTAAAGATAAGGATTCAGGTCTGTCTGCTGTTTACATTTGCTCCTGCGCGCACTGCCCTTCTCTCCACATTTATGTGTTTGTTTGTTTGTCTATCTAATCTTTTGGGTTATTATTTCTAATGAGGTCGACCAGTTGTCTATTTATTATTATTTTTTACTACGCATCAAGCTGCGCTGCTTGTCTTTGCTCCTGTGTGCTCGCGCACTCTCGCCTTTTCCACTTATTTTTATTTTTGATTTATTTTTGATTTATTTTGTCAATTAAAAAAAAATACGCATCGTGCTGTGCTGTTTGTGTTTGCTTGAGTGCATTTGCGCGATCTCGCTTTCTCCACTTTACAATTTTTTTGTTATTATTTATCTATTACTGAGAGTTTATCTTACTTTTATTTGTTTATTTAAATGAAGTCGACCAGTTGCCTGCCCTTCCTTCCATTATCCGTCACCGAGACAAACTGAACAAAGTTCTGAGGTCGACCTTGTAAAGATAAGGATTCAGGTCTGTCTGCTGTTTACCTTTGCTCCTGCGCGCACTGCCCTTCTCTCCACATTTATGTGTTTGTTTGTTTGTCTATCTAATCTTTTGGGTTTCTATTTCTAATGAGGTCGACCAGTTGTCTATTTATTATTTTTTTTTACTACGCATCAAGCTGCGCTGCTTGTCTTTGCTCCTGTGTGCTCGCGCACTCTCGCCTTTTCCACTTATTTTTATTTTTGATTTATTTTTGATTTATTTTGTCAATTTAAAAAAAATACGCATCGTGCTGTGCTGTTTGTGTTTGCTTGAGTGCATTCGCGCGCTCTCGCTTTCTCCACTTTACAATTTTTTTGTTATTATTTATCTATTCCTGAGAGTTTATCTTATTTTTATTTGTTTATTTAAATGAAGTCGACCAGTTGCCTGCCCTTCCTTCCATTATCCGTCACCGAGACAAACTGAACAAAGTTCTGAAGTCGACCTTGTAAAATAAGGATTCAGGTCTGTCTGCTGTTTACCTTTGCTCCTGCGCGCACTGCCCTTCTCTCCACATTTATGTGTTTGTTTGTTTGTCTATCTAATCTTTTGGGTTTTTATTTCTAATGAGGTCGACCAGTTGTCTATTTATTATGTCTATTTATTATTTTTTTTACTACGCATCAAGCTGCGCTGCTTGTCTTTGCTCCTGTGTGCTCGCGCACTCTCGCCTTTTCCACTTATTTTTATTTTTGATTTATTTTTGATTTATTTTGTCAATTTAAAAAAAAATACGCATCGTGCTGTGCTGTTTGTGTTTGCTTGAGTGCATTCGCGCGCTCTCGCTTTCTCCACTTTACAATTTTTTTGTTATTATTTATCTATTCCTGAGAGTTTATCTTATTTTTTATTTGTTTATTTAAATGAAGTCGACCAGTTGCCTGCCCTTCCTTCCATTATCCGTCACCGAGACAAACTGAACAAAGTTCTGAGGTCGACCTTGTAAAGATAAGGATTCAGGTCTGTCTGCTGTTTACCTTTGCTCCTGCGCGCACTGCCCTTCTCTCCACATTTATGTGTTTGTTTGTTTGTCTATCTAATCTTTTGGGTTTTTATTTCTAATGAGGTCGACCAGTTGTCTATTTATTATTTTTTTTTACTACGCATCAAGCTGCGCTGCTTGTCTTTGCTCCTGTGTGCTCGCGCACTCTCGCCTTTTCCACTTATTTTTATTTTTGATTTATTTTTGATTTATTTTGTCAATTTAAAAAAAATACGCATCGTGCTGTGCTGTTTGTGTTTGCTTGAGTGCATTCGCGCGCTCTCGCTTTCTCCACTTTACAATTTTTTTGTTATTATTTATCTATTCCTGAGAGTTTATCTTATTTTTTATTTGTTTATTTAAATGAAGTCGACCAGTTGCCTGCCCTTCCTTCCATTATCCGTCACCGAGACAAACTGAACAAAGTTCTGAGGTCGACCTTGTAAAGATAAGGATTCAGGTCTGTCTGCTGTTTACCTTTGCTCCTGCGCGCACTGCCCTTCTCTCCACATTTATGTGTTTATTTGTTTGTCTATCTAATCTTTTGGGTTTTTATTTCTAATGAGGTCGACCAGTTGATGCACTACGCATCAAGCTGCGCTGCTGTTGTCTATTTATTATTTTTTTTACTACGCATCAAGCTGCGCTGCTTGTCTTTGCTCCTGTGTGCTCGCGCACTCTCGCCTTTTCCACTTATTTTTATTTTTGATTTATTTTTGATTTATTTTGTCAATTTAAAAAAAATACGCATCGTGCTGTGCTGTTTGTGTTTGCTTGAGTGCATTCGCGCGCTCTCGCTTTCTCCACTTTACAATTTTTTTGTTATTATTTATCTATTCCTGAGAGTTTATCTTATTTTTTATTTGTTTATTTAAATGAAGTCGACCAGTTGCCTGCCCTTCCTTCCATTATCCGTCACCGAGACAAACTGAACAAAGTTCTGAGGTCGACCTTGTAAAGATAAGGATTCAGGTCTGTCTGCTGTTTACCTTTGCTCCTGCGCGCACTGCCCTTCTCTCCACATTTATGTGTTTGTTTGTCTATCTAATCTTTTGGGTTTTTATTTCTAATGAGGTCGACCAGTTGTCTATTTATTATTTTTTTTACTACGCATCAAGCTGCGCTGCTTGTCTTTGCTCCTGTGTGCTCGCGCACTCTCGCCTTTTCCACTTATTTTTATGTTTGATTTATTTTTGATTTATTTTGTCAATTTAAAAAAAAATACGCATCGTGCTGTGCTGTTTGTGTTTGCTTGAGTGCATTCGCGCGCTCTCGCTTTCTCCACTTTACAATTTTTTTGTTATTATTTATCTATTCCTGAGAGTTTATCTTATTTTTTATTTGTTTATTTAAATGAAGTCGACCAGTTGCCTGCCCTTCCTTCCATTATCCGTCACCGAGACAAACTGAACAAAGTTCTGAGGTCGACCTTGTAAAGATAAGGATTCAGGTCTGTCTGCTGTTTACCTTTGCTCCTGCGCGCACTGCCCTTCTCTCCACATTTATGTGTTTATTTGTTTGTCTATCTAATCTTTTGGGTTTTTATTTCTAATGAGGTCGACCAGTTGTCTATTTATTATTTTTTTTACTACGCATCAAGCTGCGCTGCTTGTCTTTGCTCCTGTGTGCTCGCGCACTCTCGCCTTTTCCACTTATTTTTATGTTTGATTTATTTTTGATTTATTTTGTCAATTTAAAAAAAATACGCATCGTGCTGTGCTGTTTGTGTTTGCTTGAGTGCATTCGCGCGCTCTCGCTTTCTCCACTTTACAATTTTTTGTTATTATTTATCTATTCCTGAGAGTTTATCTTATTTTTTATTTGTTTATTTAAATGAAGTCGACCAGTTGCCTGCCCTTCCTTCCATTATCCGTCACCGAGACAAACTGAACAAAGTTCTGAGGTCGACCTTGTAAAGATAAGGATTCAGGTCTGTCTGCTGTTTACCTTTGCTCCTGCGCGCACTGCCCTTCTCTCCACATTTATGTGTTTGTTTGTTTGTCTATCTAATCTTTTGGGTTTTTATTTCTAATGAGGTCGACCAGTTGTCTATTTATTATTTTTTTTACTACGCATCAAGCTGCGCTGCTTGTCTTTGCTCCTGTGTGCTCGCGCACTCTCGCCTTTTCCACTTATTTTTATGTTTGATTTATTTTTGATTTATTTTGTCAATTTTAAAAAAAAATACGCATCGTGCTGTGCTGTTTGTGTTTGCTTGAGTGCATTCGCGCGCTCTCGCTTTCTCCACTTTACAATTTTTTGTTATTATTTATCTATTCCTGAGAGTTTATCTTATTTTTTATTTGTTTATTTAAATGAAGTCGACCAGTTGCCTGCCCTTCCTTCCATTATCCGTCACCGAGACAAACTGAACAAAGTTCTGAGGTCGACCTTGTAAAGATAAGGATTCAGGTCTGTCTGCTGTTTACCTTTGCTCCTGCGCGCACTGCCCTTCTCTCCACATTTATGTGTTTGTTTGTCTATCTAATCTTTTGGGTTTTTATTTCTAATGAGGTCGACCAGTTGTCTATTTATTATTTTTTTTACTACGCATCAAGCTGCGCTGCTTGTCTTTGCTCCTGTGTGCTCGCGCACTCTCGCCTTTTCCACTTATTTTTATTTTTGATTTATTTTTGATTTATTTTGTCAATTTAAAAAAAATACGCATCGTGCTGTGCTGTTTGTGTTTGCTTGAGTGCATTCGCGCGCTCTCGCTTTCTCCACTTTACAATTTTTTTGTTATTATTTATCTATTCCTGAGAGTTTATCTTATTTTTTATTTGTTTATTTAATTGAAGTCGACCAGTTGCCTGCCCTTCCTTCCATTATCCGTCACCGAGACAAACTGAACAAAGTTCTGAGGTCGACCTTGTAAAGATAAGGATTCAGGTCTGTCTGCTGTTTACCTTTGCTCCTCGCGCACTGCCCTTCTCTCCACATTTATGTTTGTTTGTTTGTCTATCTAATCTTTTGGGTTTTTATTTCTAATGAGGTCGACCAGTTGTCTATTTATTATGTTTTTTTCTATGTCTATTTATTATTTTTTTTACAACGCATCAAGCTGCGCTGCTTGTCTTTGCTCCTGTGTGCTCGCGCACTCTCGCCTTTTCCACTTATTTTTATTTTTGATTTATTTTTGATTTATTTTGTCAATTTAAAAAAAAATACGCATCGTGCTGTGCTGTTTGTGTTTGCTTGAGTGCATTCGCGCGCTCTCGCTTTCTCCACTTTACAATTTTTTTGTTATTATTTATCTATTCCTGAGAGTTTATCTTATTTTTTATTTGTTTATTTAAATGAAGTCGACCAGTTGCCTGCCCTTCCTTCCATTATCCGTCACCGAGACAAACTGAACAAAGTTCTGAGGTCGACCTTGTAAAGATAAGGATTCAGGTCTGTCTGCTGTTTACCTTTGCTCCTGCGCGCACTGCCCTTCTCTCCACATTTATGTGTTTGTTTGTTTGTCTATCTAATCTTTTGGGTTTTTATTTCTAATGAGGTCGACCAGTTGTCTATTTATTATTTTTTTTACTACGCATCAAGCTGCGCTGCTTGTCTTTGCTCCTGTGTGCTCGCGCACTCTCGCCTTTTCCACTTATTTTTATTTTTGATTTATTTTTGATTTATTTTGTCAATTTTTAAAAAAAATACGCATCGTGCTGTGCTGTTTGTGTTTGCTTGAGTGCATTCGCGTGCTCTCGCTTTCTCCACTTTACAATTTTTTGTTATTATTTATCTATTCCTGAGAGTTTATCTTATTTTTTATTTGTTTATTTAAATGAAGTCGACCAGTTGCCTGCCCTTCCTTCCATTATCCGTCACCGAGACAAACTGAACAAAGTTCTGAGGTCGACCTTGTAAAGATAAGGATTCAGGTCTGTCTGCTGTTTACCTTTGCTCCTGCGCGCACTGCCCTTCTCTCCACATTTATGTGTTTGTTTGTCTATCTAATCTTTTGGGTTTTTATTTCTAATGAGGTCGACCAGTTGTCTATTTATTATTTTTTTTACTACGCATCAAGCTGCGCTGCTTGTCTTTGCTCCTGTGTGCTCGCGCACTCTCGCCTTTTCCACTTATTTTTATTTTTGATTTATTTTTGATTTATTTTGTCAATTTAAAAAAAAATACGCATCGTGCTGTGCTGTTTGTGTTTGCTTGAGTGCATTCGCGCGCTCTCGCTTTCTCCACTTTACAATTTTTTTGTTATTATTTATCTATTCCTGAGAGTTTATCTTATTTTTTATTTGTTTATTTAAATGAAGTCGACCAGTTGCCTGCCCTTCCTTCCATTATCCGTCACCGAGACAAACTGAACAAAGTTCTGAGGTCGACCTTGTAAAGATAAGGATTCAGGTCTGTCTGCTGTTTACCTTTGCTCCTGCGCGCACTGCCCTTCTCTCCACATTTATGTGTTTGTTTGTTTGTCTATCTAATCTTTTGGGTTTTTATTTCTAATGAGGTCGACCAGTTGTCTATTTATTATTTTTTTTACTACGCATCAAGCTGCGCTGCTTGTCTTTGCTCCTGTGTGCTCGCGCACTCTCGCCTTTTCCACTTATTTTTATTTTTGATTTATTTTGTCAATTTTAAAAAAAAATACGCATCGTGCTGTGCTGTTTGTGTTTGCTTGAGTGCATTCGCGCGCTCTCGCTTTCTCCACTTTACAATTTTTTTGTTATTATTTATCTATTCCTGAGAGTTTATCTTATTTTTTATTTGTTTATTTAAATGAAGTCGACCAGTTGCCTGCCCTTCCTTCCATTATCCGTCACCGAGACAAACTGAACAAAGTTCTGAGGTCGACCTTGTAAAGATAAGGATTCAGGTCTGTCTGCTGTTTACCTTTGCTCCTGCGCGCACTGCCCTTCTCTCCACATTTATGTGTTTGTTTGTCTATCTAATCTTTTGGGTTTTTATTTCTAATGAGGTCGACCAGTTGTCTATTTATTATTTTTTTTACTACGCATCAAGCTGCGCTGCTTGTCTTTGCTCCTGTGTGCTCGCGCACTCTCGCCTTTTCCACTTATTTTTATTTTTGATTTATTTTTGATTTATTTTGTCAATTTAAAAAAAATACGCATCGTGCTGTGCTGTTTGTGTTTGCTTGAGTGCATTCGCGCGCTCTCGCTTTCTCCACTTTACAATTTTTTTGTTATTATTTATCTATTCCTGAGAGTTTATCTTATTTTTTATTTGTTTATTTAAATGAAGTCGACCAGTTGCCTGCCCTTCCTTCCATTATCCGTCACCGAGACAAACTGAACAAAGTTCTGAGGTCGACCTTGTAAAGATAAGGATTCAGGTCTGTCTGCTGTTTACCTTTGCTCCTGCGCGCACTGCCCTTCTCTCCACATTTATGTGTTTGTTTGTTTGTCTATCTAATCTTTTGGGTTTTTATTTCTAATGAGGTCGACCAGTTGTCTATTTATTATTTTTTTTACTACGCATCAAGCTGCGCTGCTTGTCTTTGCTCCTGTGTGCTCGCGCACTCTCGCCTTTTCCACTTATTTTTATTGATTTATTTTTGATTTATTTTGTCAATTTTAAAAAAAAATACGCATCGTGCTGTGCTGTTTGTGTTTGCTTGAGTGCATTCGCGCGCTCTCGCTTTCTCCACTTTACAATTTTTTTGTTATTATTTATCTATTCCTGAGAGTTTATCTTATTTTTTATTTGTTTATTTAAATGAAGTCGACCAGTTGCCTGCCCTTCCTTCCATTATCCGTCACCGAGACAAACTGAACAAAGTTCTGAGGTCGACCTTGTAAAGATAAGGATTCAGGTCTGTCTGCTGTTTACCTTTGCTCCTGCGCGCACTGCCCTTCTCTCCACATTTATGTGTTTGTTTGTTTGTCTATCTAATCTTTTGGGTTTTTATTTCTATGAGGTCGACCAGTTGTCTATTTATTATTTTTTTTACTACGCATCAAGCTGCGCTGCTTGTCTTTGCTCCTGTGTGCTCGCGCACTCTCGCCTTTTCCACTTATTTTTATTTTTGATTTATTTTGATTTATTTTGTCAATTTTTAAAAAAAATACGCATCGTGCTGTGCTGTTTGTGTTTGCTTGAGTGCATTCGCGTGCTCTCGCTTTCTCCACTTTACAATTTTTTTGTTATTATTTATCTATTCCTGAGAGTTTATCTTATTTTTATTTGTTTATTTAAATGAAGTCGACCAGTTGCCTGCCCTTCCTTCCATTATCCGTCACCGAGACAAACTGAACAAAGTTCTGAGGTCGACCTTGTAAAGATAAGGATTCAGGTCTGTCTGCTGTTTACCTTTGCTCCTGCGCGCACTGCCCTTCTCTCCACATTTATGTGTTTGTTTGTTTGTCTATCTAATCTTTTGGGTTTTTATTTCTAATGAGGTCGACCAGTTGTCTATTTATTATTTTTTTTTACTACGCATCAAGCTGCGCTGCTTGTCTTTGCTCCTGTGTGCTCGCGCACTCTCGCCTTTTCCACTTATTTTTATTTTTGATTTATTTTTGATTTATTTTGTCAATTTGAAAAAAATACGCATCGTGCTGTGCTGTTTGTGTTTGCTTGAGTGCATTCGCGCGCTCTCGCTTTCTCCACTTTACAATTTTTTTGTTATTATTTATCTATTCCTGAGAGTTTATCTTATTTTTTATTTGTTTATTTAAATGAAGTCGACCAGTTGCCTGCCCTTCCTTCCATTATCCGTCACCGAGACAAACTGAACAAAGTTCTGAGGTCGACCTTGTAAAGATAAGGATTCAGGTCTGTCTGCTGTTTACCTTTGCTCCTGCGCGCACTGCCCTTCTCTCCACATTTATGTGTTTATTTGTTTGTCTATCTAATCTTTTGGGTTTTTATTTCTAATGAGGTCGACCAGTTGTCTATTTATTATGTTTTTCACTACGCATCAAGCTGCGCTGCTGTTGTCTATTTATTATTTTTTTTACTACGCATCAAGCTGCGCTGCTTGTCTTTGCTCCTGTGTGCTCGCGCACTCTCGCCTTTTCCACTTATTTTTATTTTTGATTTATTTTTGATTTACTTTGTCAATTTAAAAAAAAATACGCATCGTGCTGTGCTGTTTGTGTTTGCTTGAGTGCATTCGCGCGCTCTCGCTTTCTCCACTTTACAATTTTTTTGTTATTATTTATGTATTCCTGAGAGTTTATCTTATTTTTTATTTGTTTATTTAATATGAAGTCGACCAGTTGCCTGCCCTTCCTTCCATTATCCGTCACCGAGACAAACTGAACAAAGTTCTGAGGTCGTCCTAGTAAAGATAAGGATTCAGGTCTGTCTGCTGTTTACATTTGCTCCTGCGCGCACTGCCCTTCTCTCCACATTTATGTGTTTGTTTGTTTGTCTATCTAATCTTTTGGGTTATTATTTCTAATGAGGTCGACCAGTTGTCTATTTATTATTTTTTTTTACTACGCATCAAGCTGCGCTGCTTGTCTTTGCTCCTGTGTGCTCGCGCACTCTCGCCTTTTCCACTTATTTTTATTTTTGATTTATTTTTGATTTATTTTGTCAATTTAAAAAAAATACGCATCGTGCTGTGCTGTTTGTGTTTGCTTGAGTGCATTCGCGCGCTCTCGCTTTCTCCACTTTACAATTTTTTTGTTATTATTTATCTATTCCTGAGAGTTTATCTTATTTTTATTTGTTTATTTAAATGAAGTCGACCAGTTGCCTGCCCTTCCTTCCATTATCCGTCACCGAGACAAACTGAACAAAGTTCTGAAGTCGACCTTGTAAAATAAGGATTCAGGTCTGTCTGCTGTTTACCTTTGCTCCTGCGCGCACTGCCCTTCTCTCCACATTTATGTGTTTATTTGTTTGTCTATCTAATCTTTTGGGTTTTTATTTCTAATGAGGTCGACCAGTTGTCTATTTATTATGTTTTTCACTACGCATCAAGCTGCGCTGCTGTTGTCTATTTATTATTTTTTTTACTACGCATCAAGCTGCGCTGCTTGTCTTTGCTCCTGTGTGCTCGCGCACTCTCGCCTTTTCCACTTATTTTTATTTTTGATTTATTTTTGATTTATTTTGTCAATTTCAAAAAAAAATACGCATCGTGCTGTGCTGTTTGTGTTTGCTTGAGTGCATTCGCGCGCTCTCGCTTTCTCCACTTTACAATTTTTTGTTATTATTTATCTATTCCTGAGAGTTTATCTTATTTTTTATTTGTTTATTTAAATGAAGTCGACCAGTTGCCTGCCCTTCCTTCCATTATCCGTCACCGAGACAAACTGAACAAAGGTCTGAGGTCGACCTTGTAAAGATAAGGATTCAGGTCTGTCTGCTGTTTACCTTTGCCTCTGCGCGCACTGCCCTTCTCTCCACATTTATGTGTTTGTTTGTCTATCTAATCTTTTGGGTTTTTATTTCAAATGAGGTCGACCAGTTGTCCATTTATTATTTTTTTTACTACGCATCAAGGTGCGCTGCTTGTCTTTGCTCTTGTGTGCTCGCGCACTCTAGCCTTTTTCACTTATTTTTATGTTTGATTTATTTTTTATTTATTTTGTCAATTTAAAAAAAATACGCATCGTGCTGTGCTGTTTGTGTTTGCTTGAGTGCATTCGCGCGCTCTCACTTTCTCCACTTTCCAATTTTTTTGTTATTATTTATCTATTCCTGAGAGTTTATCTTATTTTTTATTTGTTTATTTAAATGAAGTCGACCAGTTGCCTGCCCTTCCTTCCATTATCCGTCACCGAGACAAACTGAACAAAGTTCTGAGGTCGACCTTGTAAAGATAAGGATTCAGGTCTGTCTGCTGTTTACCTTTGCTCCTGCGCGCACTGCCCTTCTCTCCACATTTATGTGTTTATTTGTTTGTCTATCTAATCTTTTGGGTTTTTATTTCTAATGAGGTCGACCAGTTGTCTATTTATTATTTTTTTTACTACGCATCAAGCTGCGTTGCTTGTCTTTGCTCCTGTGTGCTCGCGCACTCTCGCCTTTTCCACTTATTTTTATGTTTGATTTATTTTTGATTTATTTTGTCAATTTTAAAAAAAAATACGCATCGTGCTGTGCTGTTTGTGTTTGCTTGAGTGCATTCCCGCGCTCTCGCTTTCTCCACTTTACAATTTTTTGTTATTATTTATCTATTCCTGAGAGTTTATCTTATTTTTTATTTGTTTATTTAAATGAAGTCGACCAGTTGCCTGCCCTTCCTTCCATTATCCGTCACCGAGACAAACTGAACAAAGTTCTGAGGTCGACCTTGTAAAGATAAGGATTCAGGTCTGTCTGCTGTTTACCTTTGCTCCTGCGCGCACTGCCCTTCTCTCCACATTTATGTGTTTGTTTGTCTATCTAATCTTTTGGGTTTTTATTTCTAATGAGGTCGACCAGTTGTCTATTTATTATTTTTTTTACTACGCATCAAGCTGCGCTGCTTCTCTTTGCTCCTGTGTGCTCGCGCACTCTCGCCTTTTCCACTTATTTTTATGTTTGATTTATTTTTGATTTATTTTGTCAATTTTAAAAAAAAATACGCATCGTGCTGTGCTGTTTGTGTTTGCTTGAGTGCATTCCCGCGCTCTCGCTTTCTCCACTTTACAATTTTTTGTTATTATTTATCTATTCCTGAGAGTTTATCTTATTTTTTATTTGTTTATTTAAATGAAGTCGACCAGTTGCCTGCCCTTCCTTCCATTATCCGTCACCGAGACAAACTGAACAAAGTTCTGAGGTCGACCTTGTAAAGATAAGGATTCAGGTCTGTCTGCTGTTTACCTTTGCTCCTGCGCGCACTGCCCTTCTCTCCACATTTATGTGTTTGTTTGTCTATCTAATCTTTTGGGTTTTTATTTCTAATGAGGTCGACCAGTTGTCTATTTATTATTTTTTTTACTACGCATCAAGCTGCGCTGCTTCTCTTTGCTCCTGTGTGCTCGCGCACTCTCGCCTTTTCCACTTATTTTTATTTTTGATTTATTTTGTCAATTTAAAAAAAATACGCATCGTGCTGTGCTGTTTGTGTTTGCTTGAGTGCATTCGCGCGCTCTCGCTTTCTCCACTTTACAATTTTTTTGTTATTATTTATATATTCCTGAGAGTTTATCTTATTTTTTATTTGTTTATTTAATTGAAGTCGACCAGTTGCCTGCCCTTCCTTCCATTATCCGTCACCGAGACAAACTGAACAAAGTTCTGAGGTCGACCTTGTAAAGATAAGGATTCAGGTCTGTCTGCTGTTTACCTTTGCTCCTTCGCGCACTGCCCTTCTCTCCACATTTATGTATTTGTTTGTTTGTCTATCTAATCTTTTGGGTTTTTATTTCTAATGAGGTCGACCAGTTGTCTATTTATTATGTTTTTTACTACGCATCAAGCTGCGCTGCTGTTGTCTATTTATTATTTTTTTTACAACGCATCAAGCTGCGCTGCTTGTCTTTGCTCCTGTGTGCTCGCGCACTCTCGCCTTTTCCACTTATTTTTATTTTTGATTTATTTTTGATTTACTTTGTCAATTTAAAAAAAAATACGCATCGTGCTGTGCTGTTTGTGTTTGCTTGAGTGCATTCGCGCGCTCTCGCTTTCTCCACTTTACAATTTTTTTGTTATTATTTATCTATTCCTGAGAGTTTATCTTATTTTTTATTTGTTTATTTAAATGAAGTCGACCAGTTGCCTGCCCTTCCTTCTATTATCCGTCACCGAGACAAACTGAACAAAGTTCTGAGGTCGACCTTGTAAAGATAAGGATTCAGGTCTGTCTGCTGTTTAACTTTGCTCCTGCGCGCACTGCCCTTCTCTCCACATTTATGTGTTTGTTTGTTTGTCTATCTAATCTTTCGTGTTTTTATTTCTAATGAGGTCGACCAGTTGTCTATTTATTATTTTTTTTACTACGCATCAAGCTGCGCTGCTTGTCTTTGCTCCTGTGTGCTCGCGCACTCTCGCCTTTTCCACTTATTTTTATTTTTGATTTATTTTTGATTTATTTTGTCAATTTTTAAAAAAAATACGCATCGTGCTGTGCTGTTTGTGTTTGCTTGAGTGCATTCGCGTGCTCTCGCTTTCTCCACTTTACAATTTTTTGTTATTATTTATCTATTCCTGAGAGTTTATCATATTTTTTATTTGTTTATTTAAATGATGTGGACCAGTTGCCTGCCCTTCCTTCCATTATCCGTCACCGAGACAAACTGAACAAAGTTGTGAGGTCGACCTTGTAAAGATAAGGATTCAGGTCTGTCTGCTGTTTACCTTTGCTCCTGCGCGCACTGCCCTTCTCTCCACATTTATGTGTTTGTTTGTCTATCTAATCTTTTGGGTTTTTATTTCTAATGAGGTCGACCAGTTGTCTATTTATTATTTTTTTTACTACGCATCAAGCTGCGCTGCTTGTCTTTGCTCCTGTGTGCTCGCGCACTCTCGCATTTTCCACTTATTTTTATTTTTGATTTATTTTTGATTTATTTTGTCAATTTAAAAAAAAATACGCATCGTGCTGTGCTGTTTGTGTTTGCTTGAGTGCATTCGCGCGCTCTCGCTTTCTCCACTTTACAATTTTTTTGTTATTATTTATCTATTCCTGAGAGTTTATCTTATTTTTTATTTGTTTATTTAAATGAAGTCGACCAGTTGCCTGCCCTTCCTTCCATTATCCGTCACCGAGACAAACTGAACAAAGTTCTGAGGTCGACCTTGTAAAGATAAGGCTTCAGGTCTGTCTGCTGTTTACCTTTGCTCCTGCGCGCACTGCCCTTCTCTCCACATTTATGTGTTTGTTTGTTTGTCTATCTAATCTTTTGGGTTTTTATTTCTAATGAGGTCGACCAGTTGTCTATTTATTATTTTTTTTACTACGCATCAAGCTGCGCTGCTTGTCTTTGCTCCTGTGTGCTCGCGCACTCTCGCCTTTTCCACTTATTTTTATTTTTGATTTATTTTGTCAATTTTAAAAAAAAATACGCATCGTGCTGTGCTGTTTGTGTTTGCTTGAGTGCATTCGCGCGCTCTCGCTTTCTCCACTTTACAATTTTTTTGTTATTATTTATCTATTCCTGAGAGTTTATCTTATTTTTTATTTGTTTATTTAAATGAAGTCGACCAGTTGCCTGCCCTTCCTTCCATTATCCGTCACCGAGACAAACTGAACAAAGTTCTGAGGTCGACCTTGTAAAGATAAGGATTCAGGTCTGTCTGCTGTTTACCTTTGCTCCTGCGCGCACTGCCCTTCTCTCCACATTTATGTGTTTGTTTGTCTATCTAATCTTTTGGGTTTTTATTTCTAATGAGGTCGACCAGTTGTCTATTTATTATTTTTTTTACTACGCATCAAGCTGCGCTGCTTGTTTTGCTCCTGTGTGCTCGCGCACTCTCGCATTTTCCACTTATTTTTATTTTTGATTTATTTTTGATTTATTTTGTCAATTTAAAAAAAATACGCATCGTGCTGTGCTGTTTGTGTTTGCTTGAGTGCATTCGCGCGCTCTCGCTTTCTCCACTTTACAATTTTTTTGTTATTATTTATCTATTCCTGAGAGTTTATCTTATTTTTTATTTGTTTATTTAAATGAAGTCGACCAGTTGCCTGCCCTTCCTTCCATTATCCGTCACCGAGACAAACTGAACAAAGTTCTGAGGTCGACCTTGTAAAGATAAGGATTCAGGTCTGTCTGCTGTTTACCTTTGCTCCTGCGCGCACTGCCCTTCTCTCCACATTTATGTGTTTGTTTGTTTGTCTATCTAATCTTTTGGGTTTTTATTTCTAATGAGGTCGACCAGTTGTCTATTTATTATTTTTTTTACTACGCATCAAGCTGCGCTGCTTGTCTTTGCTCCTGTGTGCTCGCGCACTCTCGCCTTTTCCACTTATTTTTATTTTGATTTATTTTGTCAATTTTAAAAAAAAATACGCATCGTGCTGTGCTGTTTGTGTTTGCTTGAGTGCATTCGCGCGCTCTCGCTTTCTCCACTTTACAATTTTTTTGTTATTATTTATCTATTCCTGAGTGTTTATCTTATTTTTTATTTGTTTATTTAAATGAAGTCGACCAGTTGCCTGCCCTTCCTTCCATTATCCGTCACCGAGACAAACTGAACAAAGTTCTGAGGTCGACCTTGTAAAGATAAGGATTCAGGTCTGTCTGCTCTTTACCTTTGCTCCTGCGCGCACTGCCCTTCTCTCCACATTTATGTGTTTGTTTGTTTGTCTATCTAATCTTTTGGGTTTTTATTTCTTATGAGGTCGACCAGTTGTCTATTTATTATTTTTTTTACTACGCATCAAGCTGCGCTGCTTGTCTTTGCTCCTGTGTGCTCGCGCACTCTCGCCTTTTCCACTTATTTTTATTTTTGATTTATTTTGGATTTATTTTGTCAATTTTTAAAAAAAATACGCATCGTGCTGTGCTGTTTGTGTTTGCTTGAGTGCATTCGCGTGCTCTCGCTTTCTCCACTTTACAATTTTTTTGTTATTATTTATCTATTCCTGAGAGTTTATCATATTTTTCATTTTTTTATTTAAATGATGTGGACCAGTTGCCTGCCCTTCCTTCCATTATCCGTCACCGAGACAAACTGAACAAAGTTCTGAGGTCGACCTTGTAAAGATAAGGATTCAGGTCTGTCTGCTGTTTACCTTTGCTCCTGCGCGCACTGCCCTTCTCTCCACATTTATGTGTTTGTTTGTCTATCTAATCTTTTGGGTTTTTATTTCTAATGAGGTCGACCAGTTGTCTATTTATTATTTTTTTTACTACGCATCAAGCTGCGCTGCTTGTCTTTGCTCCTGTGTGCTCGCGCACTCTCGCATTTTCCACTTATTTTTATTTTTGATTTATTTTTGATTTATTTTGTCAATTTAAAAAAAAATACGCATCGTGCTGTGCTGTTTGTGTTTGCTTGAGTGCATTCGCGCGCTCTCGCTTTCTCCACTTTACAATTTTTTTGTTATTATTTATCTATTCCTGAGAGTTTATCTTATTTTTTATTTGTTTATTTAAATGAAGTCGACCAGTTGCCTGCCCTTCCTTCCATTATCCGTCACCGAGACAAACTGAACAAAGTTCTGAGGTCGACCTTGTAAAGATAAGGATTCAGGTCTGTCTGCTGTTTACCTTTGCTCCTGCGCGCACTGCCCTTCTCTCCACATTTATGTGTTTGTTTGTTTGTCTATCTAATCTTTTGGGTTTTTATTTCTAACGAGGTCGACCAGTTGTCTATTTATTATTTTTTTTACTACGCATCAAGCTGCGCTGCTTGTCTTTGCTCCTTTGTGCTCGCGCACTCTCGCCTTTTCCACTTATTTTTATTTTTGATTTATTTTTGATTTATTTTGTCAATTTAAAAAAAATAGGCATCGTGCTGTGCTGTTTGTGTTTGCTTGAGTGCATTCGCGCGCTCTCGCTTTCTCCACTTTACAATTTTTTTGTTATTATTTATCTATTCCTGAGAGTTTATCTGCGGCGGGCGGCAACCTCGTCCAGCGAGGAAAGGCGACCACCACACGAGGATCCTTCCCAATCACATTTTATTGACGAGCCGCTTGGTTGACGGAGAGCTGAAGCGAGGGGCACCAAAAGGCCAAAACCGCCTGCTTATATACCGTTGGGTGAGCATGGGTCGTTCCCTGATTGGTCTGTGACTGGTTGCTACTAGCAGCTGCCACGGGATTGGCTGGGACTAGAACTCACTTGCGCATGCGCGGGGTTCAGGCCAGTAAGTCCGTTAGGCTTTGCCGTTATTTACCAGTAAGGCTCCAAGGAAGTAGGAGCCATCTTGTAATGGCGTTGTTGCCGGCTTCCTGCAGTTCCCCCTTTTTTCTTTTTGTGCAGGTAAGAGTAGAGGTCTGATCTCTGTGTGCTATTTTGGAACATTGTACTGGCTTTCCCATGAGTGTTATCCAGTCATCGGACGCCAGACCCGTCCGATACCTTTTTTCCAGAGGTGGGGTCTAGGGTATCTACCCACGTGCAATCAGACTTGCTCTTCTTGGGTCCTGTTACCTCAGGACTCCCAAGTGCGGTGCTATTGCCCGGCATCCTGCTCTGCTCAAATGCACGCCTATCCCTAGTGCAAGTGAAGCTACCAGCTTCCTGGGGTGCAAAGGCCGTGCAATTGAGGGCTTAGTCCCTTTTTAGGGCTGAAAGCCAAATCTGGGGGGAAGCTCCATACTCCAAGGCGGCTAAAGCCTGTGAAATTACAACCTTGTCCCTTCGTGTTTGGGTTCTCAGGTGACAGACCAACCAGAGGCAGACCATAATACATGGGACTTCCATGTTGCAGTCTGTAGAAAACAAGGTGGGGAGGAAGGGAGAATCTGCATGCAAGGGCATAGGTACTGGCCATGCCTTAGTCACAGCCCATAGTGTCATTTCTTTTGCTGCCATCTGGGCTGCAGTCAGCACTGTTGCAAGTAGCAGGGGGATCAGTTGTACCACAGGGCAAGTGGATGGCGTCTTCATCTTGCGGGTCTTTATTTTCGCAATGGGTTTCTTCTGTCATTTCTACAGGCCTGGTCAATCTCGTTGGCACCCAGTGAGGCACTTCTTGGCCCTGAGGAAAAACACAAACAGCTCCCCTGGATCTCGTTATCACCAGATCCGGTCCATGTTAATTTTCGGGCATTGCCGCTTAAAGTGTCCTAATTGGCCACACTTAAAGCAGCCCTTCTGTTTGTTGTCCCTAGCCATGCGAGCGGCAGAAAGCATGGCCGCCGCCAAGCCTGCATTTGTCAATGGGCCTCCCACCTCTCGGCAAGCTTTTACCCATGCCTCAAGGCCCTTTTCCTTTATAGGAATTATCACTCTTTTACATTCCTTGGTACTTTGCTCATAGATTATTTGTTGTACAAGTGGCATGGCAGCATCCAAATTCCCAAGTACACGCTCCGCCGTCTCAAGCATGCGTGCCACAAAATCAGAAAATGGTTCATTGGGCGCCTGAATGACTTTTGTAAGGTTGCCAGCCACGTCTCCTTTGTTTGGCAAGGCCCGCCAAGCCTTGTAAAATATCTCATTTACCTGGCGGTAGACTTCAAAGGGGTAGGTGGTCTGTTCCACTGCATAAGCTCCCTGTCCTAGAAGCATGTCCACCGACCATTCGGCTCTCCCTTCTTGGAGATTCTTTCTGAATTGTACTGGCTCATAGGTCCTTTCATCTGTTATTGGGTTCTCAAAGACTGGAAAAGCTGCGGCCAACCTAGACCACATACTTCTCTTTATGAAAATTCCTCCAAAGAAGGATACAACGGGGCAACTGGTCCTTGTCCCTTTTGAGTTTGCTTTTGTTTTGTCTGTCTTGTCCCCACCGCCTGCGCGATCGAGGATTTTCCGGAGGGCTGCAGTCCCTCCTCCAGACCCTTATGGGGTCTCCCTTTTCTTTCTTTCATCTTTTTATTTTTATTTTCCTTATTTTTATTTTCCTTAGGCCTAACCACTTCCCCCTTTACTGATGAGGATTCCGAAAGACTATCCTGGTGCTTACTAAGGGCCCTTTGACCTTCCTTTATATCTGTGGAGTGTCCATCTTCCAGGCATGAGCGTACCATGCGCCATAAGGGCATCACAGCGCAAACAGAGCAAGCACACACCAGCCACCAGCACTCACAGCGGAAGGATAATAAGAAGCACCAGACAGGAACGGCAGTCCACATACCTGAGGGAAGTTACCTCCTCATGTGTTGGGTTCTGGATCCTCTTCGACCCCTCGCCTGGTCCCGGGTTTCGGCACCAGTTGCGGCGGGCGGCAACCTCGTCCAGCGAGGAAAGGCGACGACCACACGAGGATCCTTCCCAATCACATTTTATTGAGGAGCCGCTTGGTTGAGGGAGAGCTGAAGCGAGGGGCAACAAAAGGCCAAAACCGCCTGCTTATATACCGCTGGGTGAGCATGGGTCGTTCCCAGATTGGTCTGTGACTGGTTGCTACTAGCAGCTGCCACGGGATTGGCTGGGACTAGAACTCACTTGCGCATGCGCGGGGTTCAGGCCAGTAAGTCCGTTAGGCTTTGCCGTTATTTACCAGTAAGGCTGCAAGGAAGTAGGAGCCATCTTGTAATGGCGTTGTTGCCGGCTTCCTGCATTTATCTTATTTTTTATTTGTTTATTTAAATGACGTCGACCAGTTGCCGGCCCTTCCTTCCATTATCCGTCACCGAGACAAACTGAACAAAGTTCTGAGGTCGACCTTGTAAAGATAAGGATTCAGGTCTGTCTGCTGTTTACCTTTGCTCCTGCGCGCACTGCCCTTCTCTCCTCATTTATGTGTTTGTCTGTTTGTCTATCTAATCTTTTGGGTTTTTATTTCTAATGAGGTCGACCAGTTGTCTATTTATTATTTTTTTTACTACGCATCAAGCTGCGCTGCTTGTCTTTGCTCCTGTGTGCTCGCGCACTCTCGCCTTTTCCACTAATTTTTATTTTTGATTTATTTTTGATTTATTTTGTCAATTTTAAAAAAAATACGCATCGTGCTGTGCTGATTGTGTTTGCTTGAGTGCATTCGCGCGCTCTCGCTTTCTCCACTTTACAATTTTTTGTTATTATTTATCTATTCCTGAGAGTTTATCTTATTTTTTATTTGTTTATTTAAATGAAGTCGACCAGTTGCCTGCCCTTCCTTCCATTATCCGTCACCGAGACAAACTGAACAAAGTTCTGAGGTCGACCTTGTAAAGATAAGGATTCAGGTCTGTCTGCTGTTTACCTTTGCTCCTGCGCGCACTGCCCTTCTCTCCACATTTATGTGTTTGTTTGTTTCTCTATCTAATCTTTTGGGTTTTTATTTCTAATGAGGTCGACCAGTTGTCTATTTATTATTTTTTTTACTACGCATCAAGCTGCGCTGCTTGTCTTTGCTCCTGTGTGCTCGCGCACTCTCGCAGTTTCACTTATTTTTATTTTTGATTTATTTTTGATTTATTTTGTCAATTTAAAAAAAAATACGCATCGTGCTGTGCTGTTTGTGTTTGCTTGAGTGCATTCGCGCGCTCTCGCTTTCTCCACTTTACAATTTTTTTGTTATTATTTATCTATTCCTGAGAGTTTATCTTATTTTTTATTTGTTTATTTAAATGAAGTCGACCAGTTGCCTGCCCTTCCTTCCATTATCCGTCACCGAGACAAACTGAACAAAGTTCTGAGGTCGACCTTGTAAAGATAAGGATTCAGGTCTGTCTGCTGTTTACCTTTGCTCCTGCGCGCACTGCCCTTCTCTCCACATTTATGTGTTTGTTTGTTTGTCTATCTAATCTTTTGGGTTTTTATTTCTAATGAGGTCGACCAGTTGTCTATTTATTATTTTTTTTACTACGCATCAAGCTGCGCTGCTTGTCTTTGCTCCTGTGTGCTCGCGCACTCTCGCCTTTTCCACTTATTTTTATTTTTGATTTATTTTTGATTTATTTTGTCAATTTAAAAAAAAATACGCATCGTGCTGTGCTGTTTCTGTTTGCTTGAGTGCATTCGCGCGCTCTCGCTTTCTCCACTTTACAATTTTTTTGTTATTATTTATCTATTCCTGAGAGTTTATCTTATTTTTTATTTGTTTATTTAAAAGAAGTCGACCAGTTGCCTGCCCTTCCTTCCATTATCTGTCACCGAGACAAACTGAACAATGTTCTGAGGTCGACCTTGTAAAAATAAGGATTCAGGTCTGTCTGCTGTTTACCTTTGCTCCTGCGCGCACTGCCCTTCTCTCCACATTTATGTGTTTGTTTGTTTGTCTATCTTATCTTTTGGGTTTTTATTTCTAATGAGGTCGACCAGTTGTCTATTTATTATTTTTTTTTACTGCGCATCAAGCTGCGCTGCTTGTCTTTGCTCCTGTGTGCTCGCGCACTCTCGCCTTTTCCACTTATTTTTATTTTTGATTTATTTTGTCAATTTTAAAAAAAAATACGCATCGTGCTGTGCTGTTTGTGTTTGCTTGAGTGCATTCGCGCGCTCTCGCTTTCTCCACTTATAATATTTTTGTTATTATTTATCTATTCCTGAGAGTTTATCTTATTTTTTATTTGTTTATTTAAATGACGTCGTCCAATTGCCGGCCCTTCCTTCCATTATCCGTCACCGAGACAAACTGAACAAAGTTCTGAGGTCGACCTTGTAAAGATAAGGATTCAGGTCTGTCTGCTGTTTACCTTTGCTCCTGCGCGCACTGCCCTTCTCTCCACATTTATGTGTTTGTTTGTTTGTCTATCTAATCTTTTGGGTTTTTATTTCTAATGAGGTCGACCAGTTGTCTATTTATTATTTTTTTTACTACGCATCAAGCTGCGCTGCTTGTCTTTGCTCCTGTGTGCTCGCGCACTCTCGCCTTTTCCACTTATTTTTATTTTTGATTTATTTTTGATTTATTTGTCAATTTAAAAAAAAAATACGCATCGTGCTGTGCTGTTTGTGTTTGCTTGAGTGCATTCGCGCGCTCTCGCTTTCTCCACTTTACAATTTTTTTGTTATTATTTATCTATTCCTGAGAGTTTATCTTATTTTTTATTTGTTTATTTAAATGAAGTCGACCAGTTGCCTGCCCTTCCTTCCATTATCCGTCACCGAGACAAACTGAACAAAGTTCTGAGGTCGACCTTGTAAAGATAAGGATTCAGGTCTGTCTGCAGTTTACCTTTGCTCCTGCGCGCACTGCCCTTCTCTCCACATTTATGTGTTTGTTTGTTTGTCTATCTTATCTTTTGGGTTTTTATTTCTAATGAGGTCGACCAGTTGTCTATTTATTATTTTTTTTTACTACGCATCAAGGTGCGCTGCTTGTCTTTGCTCCTGTGTGCTCGCGCACTCTCGCCTTTTCCACTTGTTTTTATTTTTGATTTATTTTGTCAATTTTAAAAAAAAATACGCATAGTGCTGTGCTGTTTGTGTTTGCTTGAGTGCATTCGCGCGCTCTCGCTTTCTCCACTTTACAATTTTTTTGTTATTATTTATCTATTCCTGAGAGTTTATCTTATTTTTTATTTGTTTATTTAAATGAAGTCCACCAGTTGCCTGCCCTTCCTTCCATTATCCGTCACCGACACAAACTGAACAAAGTTCTGAGGTCGAACTTGTAAAGATAAGGATTCAGTTCTGTCTGCTGTTTACCTTTGCTCCTGCGCGCACTGCCCTTCTCTCTACATTCATGTGTTTGTTTGTTTGTCTATCTAATCTTTTGGGTTTTTATTTCTAATGAGGTCGACCAGATGTCTATTTATTATTTTTTTTACTAAGCATCAAGCTGCGCTGCTTGTCTTTGCTCCTGTGTGCTCGCGCACTCTCGCCTTTTCCACTTATTTTTATTTTTGATTTAATTTGTCAATTTAAAAAAAAAATACGCATCGTGCTGTGCTGTTTGTGTTTGCTTGAGTGCATTCGCGCGCTCTCGCTTTCTCCACTTTACATTTTTTTTGTTATTATTTATCTATTCCTGAGAGTTTATCTTATTTTTTATTTGTTTATTTAAATGAAGTCGACCAGTTGCCTGCCCTTCCTTCCATTATCCGTCACCGAGACAAACTGAACAAAGTTCTGAGGTCGACCTTGTAAAGATAAGGATTCAGGTCTGTCTGCTGTTTACCTTTGCTCCTGCGCGCACTGCCCTTCTCTCCACATTTATGTGTTTGTTTGTTTGTCTATCTAATCTTTTGGGTTTTTATTTCTAATGAGGTCGACCAGTTGTCTATTTATTATTTTTTTTACTACGCATCAAGCTGCGCTGATTGTCTTTGCTCCTGTGTGCTCGCGCACTCTCGCCTTTTCCACTTATTTTTATTTTTGATTTATTTTTGATTTATTTTGTCAATTTAAAAAAAAATACGCATCGTGCTGTGCTGTTTCTGTTTGCTTGAGTGCATTCGCGCGCTCTCGCTTTCTCCACTTTACAATTTTTTTGTTATTATTTATCTATTCCTGAGAGTTTATCTTATTTTTTATTTGTTTATTTAAAAGAAGTCGACCAGTTGCCTGCCCTTCCTTCCATTATCTGTCACCGAGACAAACTGAACAAAGTTCTGAGGTCGACCTTGTAAAAATAAGGATTCAGGTCTGTCTGCTGTTTACCTTTGCTCCTGCGCGCACTGCCCTTCTCTCCACATTTATGTGTTTGTTTGTTTGTCTATCTTATCTTTTGGGTTTTTATTTCTAATGAGGTCGACCAGTTGTCTATTTATTATTTTTTTTTACTACGCATCAAGCTGCGCTGCTTGTCTTTGCTCCTGTGTGCTCGCGCACTCTCGCCTTTTCCACTTATTTTTATTTTTGATTTATTTTGTCAATTTTAAAAAAAAATACGCATCGTGCTGTGCTGTTTGTGTTTGCTTGAGTGCATTCGCGCGCTCTCGCTTTCTCCACTTTACAATTTTTTTGTTATTATTTATCTATTCCTGAGAGTTTATCTTATTTTTTATTTGTTTATTTAAATGAAGTCGACCAGTTGCCTGCCCTTCCTTCCATTATCCGTCACCGACACAAACTGAACAAATTTCTGAGGTCGACCTTGTAAACATAAGGATTCAGGTCTGTCTGCTGTTTACCTTTGCTCCTGCGCGCACTGCCCTTCTCTCTACATTCATGTGTTTGTTTGTTTGTCTATCTAATCTTTTGGGTTTTTATTTCTAATGAGGTCGACCAGATGTCTATTTATTATTTTTTTTACTAAGCATCAAGCTGCGCTGCTTGTCTTTGCTCCTGTGTGCTCGCGCACTCTCGCCTTTTCCACTTATTTTTATTTTTGATTTAATTTGTCAATTTAAAAAAAAAATACGCATCGTGCTGTGCTGTTTGTGTTTGCTTGAGTGCATTCGCGCGCTCTCGCTTTCTCCACTTTACAATTTTTTTGTTATTATTTATCTATTCCTGAGAGTTTATCTTATTTTTTATTTGTTTATTTAAATGAAGTCGACCAGTTGCCTGCCCTTCCTTCCATTATCCGTCACCGAGACAAACTGAACAAAGTTCTGAGGTCGACCTTGTAAAGATAAGGATTCAGGTCTGTCTGCTGTTTACCTTTGCTCCTGCGCGCACTGCCCTTCTCTCCACATTTATGTGTTTGTTTGTTTGTCTATCTAATCTTTTGGGTTTTTATTTCTAATGAGGTCGACCAGTTGTCTATTTATTATTTTTTTTTACTACGCATCAAGCTGCGCTGCTTGTCTTTGCTCCTGTGTGCTCGCGCACTCTCGCCTTTTCCACTTATTTTTATTTTTGATTTATTTTTGATTTATTTTGTCAATTTAAAAAAAAATACGCATCGTGCTGTGCTGTTTGTGTTTGCTTGAGTGCATTCGCGCGCTCTCGCTTTCTCCACTTTACAATTTTTTTGTTATTATTTATCTATTCCTGAGAGTTTATCTTATTTTTTATTTGTTTATTTAAATGAAGTCGACCAGTTGCCTGCCCTTCCTTCCATTATCCGTCACCGAGACAAACTGAACAAAGTTCTGAGGTCGACCTTGTAAAGATAAGGATTCAGGTCTGTCTGCTGTTTACCTTTGCTCCTGCGGGCACTGCCCTTCTCTCCACATTTATGTGTTTGTTTGTCTATCTAATCTTTTGGGTTTTTATTTCTAATGAGGTCGTCCAGTTGTCTATTTATTATTTTTTTACTACACATCAAGCTGCGCTGCTTGTCTTTGCTCCTGTGTGCTCGCGCACTCTCACCTTTTCCACTTATTTTTATTTTTGATTTATTTTTGATTTATTTTGTCAATTTTTAAAAAAAATACGCATCGTGCTGTGCTGTTTGTGTTTGCTTGAGTGCATTCGCGCGCTCTCGCTTTCTCCACTTATAATATTTTTGTTATTATTTATCTATTCCTGAGAGTTTATCTTATTTTTTTTTTGTTTATTTAAATGACGTCGTCCAATTGCCGGCCCTTCCTTCCATTATCCGTCACCGAGACAAACTGAACAAAGTTCTGAGGTCGACCTTGTAAAGATAAGGATTCAGGTCTGTCTGCTGTTTACCTTTGCTCCTGCCCGCACTGCCCTTCTCTCCACATTTATGTGTTTGTTTGTTTGTCTATCTAATGCTTTGGGTTTTTATTTCTAATGAGGTCGACCAGTTGTCAATTTATTATTTTTTTTACTACGCATCAAGCTGCGCTGCTTGTCTTTGCTCCTGTGTGCTCGCGCACTCTCGCCTTTTCCACTTATTTTTATTTTTGATTTATTTTTGATTTATTTTGTCAATTTTTAAAAAAAATACGCATCGTGCTGTGCTGTTTGTGTTTGCTTGAGTGCATTCGCGCGCTCTCGCTTTCTCCACTTATAATATTTTTGTTATTATTTATCTATTCCTGAGAGTTTATCTTATTTTTTATTTGTTTATTTAAATGACGTCGACCAGTTGCCGGCCCTTCCTTCCATTATCCGTCACCGAGACAAACTGAACAAAGTTCTGAGGTCGACCTTGTAAAGATAAGGATTCAGGTCTGTCTGCTGTTTACCTTTGCTCCTGCGCGCACTGCCCTTCTCTCCACATTTATGTGTTTGTTTGTTTGTCTATCTAATCTTTTGGGTTTTTATTTCTAATGAGGTCGACCAGTTGTCTATTTATTATTTTTTTTTACTACGCATCAAGCTGCGCTGCTTGTCTTTGCTCCTGTGTGCTCGCGCACTCTCGCCTTTTCCACTTATTTTTATTTTTGATTTATTTTTGATTTATTTGTCAATTTAAAAAAAAATACGCATCGTGCTGTGCTGTTTGTGTTTGCTTGAGTGCATTCGCGCGCTCTCGCTTTCTCCACTTTACAATTTTTTTGTTATTATTTATCTATTCCTGAGAGTTTATCTTATTTTTTATTTGTTTATTTAAATGAAGTCGACCAGTTCCCTGCCCTTCCTTCCATTATCCGTCACCGAGACAAACTGAACAAAGTTCTGAGGTCGACCTTGTAAAGATAAGGATTCAGGTCTGTCTGCTGTTTACCTTTGCTCCTGCGCGCACTGCCCTTCTCTCCACATTTATGTGTTTGTTTGTTTGTCTATCTTATCTTTTGGGTTTTTATTTCTAATGAGGTCGACCAGTTGTCTATTTATTATTTTTTTTTACTACGCATCAAGGTGCGCTGCTTGTCTTTGCTCCTGTGTGCTCGCGCACTCTCGCCTTTTCCACTTATTTTTATTTTTGATTTATTTTGTCAATTTTAAAAAAAAATACGCATCGTGCTGTGCTGTTTGTGTTTGCTTGAGTGCATTCGCGCGCTCTCGCTTTCTCCACTTTACAATTTTTTTGTTATTATTTATCTATTCCTGAGAGTTTATCTTATTTTTTATTTGTTTATTTAAATGAAGTCCACCAGTTGCCTGCCCTTCCTTCCATTATCCGTCACCGACACAAACTGAACAAAGTTCTGAGGTCGACCTTGTAAAGATAAGGATTCAGGTCTGTCTGCTGTTTACCTTTGCTCCTGCGCGCACTGCCCTTCTCTCTACATTCATGTGTTTGTTTGTTTGTCTATCTAATCTTTTGGGTTTTTATTTCTAATGAGGTCGACCAGATGTCTATTTATTATTTTTTTTACTAAGCATCAAGCTGCGCTGCTTGTCTTTGCTCCTGTGTGCTCGCGCACTCTCGCCTTTTCCACTTATTTTTATTTTTGATTTAATTTGTCAATTTAAAAAAAAAATACGCATCGTGCTGTGCTGTTTGTGTTTGCTTGAGTGCATTCGCGCGCTCTCGCTTTCTCCACTTTACATTTTTTTTGTTATTATTTATCTATTCCTGAGAGTTTATCTTATTTTTTATTTGTTTATTTAAATGAAGTCGACCAGTTGCCTGCCCCTTCCTTCCATTATCCGTCACCGAGACAAACTGAACAAAGTTCTGAGGTCGACCTTGTAAAGATAAGGATTCAGGTCTGTCTGCTGTTTACCTTTGCTCCTGCGCGCACTGCCCTTCTCTCCACATTTATGTGTTTGTTTGTTTGTCTATCTTATCTTTTGGGTTTTTATTTCTAATGAGGTCGACCAGTTGTCTATTTATTATTTTTTTTTACTACGCATCAAGCTGCGCTGCTTGTCTTTGCTCCTGTGTGCTCGCGCACTCTCGCCTTTTCCACTTATTTTTATTTTTGATTTATTTTGTCAATTTTAAAAAAAAATACGCATCGTGCTGTGCTGTTTGTGTTTGCTTGAGTGCATTCGCGCGCTCTCGCTTTCTCCACTTTACAATTTTTTTGTTATTATTTATCTATTCCTGAGAGTTTATCTTATTTTTTATTTGTTTATTTAAATGAAGTCGACCAGTTGCCTGCCCTTCCTTCCATTATCCGTCACCGACACAAACTGAACAAAGTTCTGAGGTCGACCTTGTAAAGATAAGGATTCAGGTCTGTCTGCTGTTTACCTTTGCTCCTGCGCGCACTGCCCTTCTCTCTACATTCATGTGTTTGTTTGTTTGTCTATCTAATCTTTCGGGTTTTTATTTCTAATGAGGTCGACCAGATGTGTATTTATTATTTTTTTTACTAAGCATCAAGCTGCGCTGCTTGTCTTTGCTCCTGTGTGCTCGCGCACTCTCGCCTTTTCCACTTATTTTTATTTTTGATTTAATTTGTCAATTTAAAAAAAAAATACGCATCGTGCTGTGCTGTTTGTGTTTGCTTGAGTGCATTCGCGTGCTCTCGCTTTCTCCACTTTACATTTTTTTTGTTATTATTTATCTATTCCTGAGAGTTTATCTTATTTTTTATTTGTTTATTTAAATGAAGTCGACCAGTTGCCTGCCCTTCCTTCCATTATCCGTCACCGAGACAAACTGAACAAAGTTCTGAGGTCGACCTTGTAAAGATAAGGATTCAGGTCTGTCTGCTGTTTACCTTTGCTCCTGCGCGCACTGCCCTTCTCTCCACATTTATGTGTTTGTTTGTTTGTCTATCTAATCTTTTGGGATTTTATTTCTAATGAGGTCGACCAGTTGTCAATTTATTATTTTTTTTACTACGCATCAAGCTGCGCTGCTTGTCTTTGCTCCTTTGTGCTCGCGCATTCTCGCCTTTTCCACTTATTTTTATTTTTGATTTATTTTTGATTCATTTTGTCAATTTTAAAAAAAATACGCATCGTGCTGTGCTGTTTGTGTTTGCTTGAGTGCATTCGCGCGCTCTCGCTTTCTCCACTTTACAATTTTTTTGTTATTATTTATCTATTCCTGAGAGTTTATCTTATTTTTTATTTGTTTATTTAAATGAAGTCGACCAGTTGCCTGCCATCCCTTCCATTATCCGTCACCGAGACAAACTGAACAAAGTTCTGAGGTCGACCTTGTAAAGATAAGGATTCAGGTCTGTCTGCTGTTTACCTTTGCTCCTGCGCGCACTGCCCTTCTCTCCACATTTATGTGTTTGTTTGTTTGTCTATCTAATCTTTTGGGTTGTTATTTCTAATGAGGTCGACCAGTTGTCTATTTATTATTTTTTTAATACGCATCAAGCTGCGCTGCTTGTCTTTGCTCCTGTGTGCTCGCGCACTCTCGCCTTTTCCACTTATTTTTATTTTTGATTTATTTTTGATTTATTTGTCAATTTAAAAAAAATACGCATCGTGCTGTGCTGTTTGTGTTTGCTTGAGTGCATTCGCGCGCTCTCGCTTTCTCCACTTTACAATTTTTTTTGTTATTATTTATCTATTCCTGAGAGTTTATCTTATTTTTTATTGTTTATTTAAATGAAGTCGACCAGTTCCCTGCCCTTCCTTCCATTATCCGTCACCGAGACAAACTGAACAAAGTTCTGAGGTCGACCTTGTAAAGATAAGGATTCAGGTCTGTCTGCTGTTTACCTTTGCTCCTGCGCGCACTGCCCTTCTCTCCACATTTATGTGTTTGTTTGTTTGTCTATCTTATCTTTTGGGTTTTTATTTCTAATGAGGTCGACCAGTTGTCTATTTATTATTTTTTTTTACTACGCATCAAGGTGCGCTGCTTGTCTTTGCTCCTGTGTGCTCGCGCACTCTCGCCTTTTCCACTTATTTTTATTTTTGATTTATTTTGTCAATTTTAAAAAAAAATACGCATCGTGCTGTGCTGTTTGTGTTTGCTTGAGTGCATTCGCGCGCTCTCGCTTTCTCCACTTTACAATTTTTTTGTTATTATTTATCTATTCCTGAGAGTTTATCTTATTTTTTATTTGTTTATTTAAATGAAGTCCACCAGTTGCCTGCCCTTCCTTCCATTATCCGTCACCGACACAAACTGAACAAAGTTCTGAGGTCGACCTTGTAAAGATAAGGATTCAGGTCTGTCTGCTGTTTACCTTTGCTCCTGCGCGCACTGCCCTTCTCTCTACATTCATGTGTTTGTTTGTTTGTCTATCTAATCTTTTGGGTTTTTATTTCTAATGAGGTCGACCAGATGTCTATTTATTATTTTTTTTACTAAGCATCAAGCTGCGCTGCTTGTCTTTGCTCCTGTGTGCTCGCGCACTCTCGCCTTTTCCACTTATTTTTATTTTTGATTTAATTTGTCAATTTAAAAAAAAAATACGCATCGTGCTGTGCTGTTTGTGTTTGCTTGAGTGCATTCGCGCGCTCTCGCTTTCTCCACATTACATTTTTTTTTGTTATTATTTATCTATTCCTGAGAGTTTATCTTATTTTTTATTTGTTTATTTAAATGAAGTCGACCAGTTGCCTGCCCTTCCTTCCATTATCCGTCACCGAGACAAACTGAACAAAGTTCTGAGGTCGACCTTGTAAAGATAAGGATTCAGGTCTGTCTGCTGTTTACCTTTGCTCCTGCGCGCACTGCCCTTCTCTCCACATTTATGTGTTTGTTTGTTTGTCTATCTTATCTTTTGGGTTTTTATTTCTAATGAGGTCGACCAGTTGTCTATTTATTATTTTTTTTTACTACGCATCAAGCTGCGCTGCTTGTCTTTGCTCCTGTGTGCTCGCGCACTCTCGCCTTTTCACTTATTTTTATTTTTGATTTATTTTGTCAATTTTAAAAAAAAATACGCATCGTGCTGTGCTGTTTGTGTTTGCTTGAGTGCATTCGCGCGCTCTCGCTTTCTCCACTTTACAATTTTTTTGTTATTATTTATCTATTCCTGAGAGTTTATCTTATTTTTTATTTGTTTATTTAAATGAAGTCGACCAGTTGCCTGCCCTTCCTTCCATTATCCGTCACCGACACAAACTGAACAAAGTTCTGAGGTCGACCTTGTAAAGATAAGGATTCAGGTCTGTCTGCTGTTTACCTTTGCTCCTGCGCGCACTGCCCTTCTCTCTACATTCATGTGTTTGTTTGTTTGTCTATCTAATCTTTCGGGTTTTTATTTCTAATGAGGTCGACCAGATGTGTATTTATTATTTTTTTTACTAAGCATCAAGCTGCGCTGCTTGTCTTTGCTCCTGTGTGCTCGCGCACTCTCGCCTTTTCCACTTATTTTTATTTTTGATTTAATTTGTCAATTTAAAAAAAAAAATACGCATCGTGCTGTGCTGTTTGTGTTTGCTTGAGTGCATTCGCGCGCTCTCGCTTTCTCCACTTTACATTTTTTTTGTTATTATTTATCTATTCCTGAGAGTTTATCTTATTTTTTATTTGTTTATTTAAATGAAGTCGACCAGTTGCCTGCCCTTCCTTCCATTATCCGTCACCGAGACAAACTGAACAAAGTTCTGAGGTCGACCTTGTAAAGATAAGGATTCAGGTCTGTCTGCTGTTTACCATTGCTCCTGCGCGCACTGCCCTTCTCTCCACATTTATGTGTTTGTTTGTTTGTCTATCTAATCTTTTGGGATTTTATTTCTAATGAGGTCGACCAGTTGTCAATTTATTATTTTTTTTACTACGCATCAAGCTGCGCTGCTTGTCTTTGCTCCTTTGTGCTCGCGCATTCTCGCCTTTTCACTTATTTTATTTTTGATTTATTTTTGATTCATTTTGTCAATTTTAAAAAAAAATACGCATCGTGCTGTGCTGTTTGTGTTTGCTTGAGTGCATTCGCGCGCTCTCGCTTTCTCCACTTTACAATTTTTTTGTTATTATTTATCTATTCCTGAGAGTTTATCTTATTTTTTATTTGTTTATTTAAATGAAGTCGACCAGTTGCCTGCCATCCCTTCCATTATCCGTCACCGAGACAAACTGAACAAAGTTCTGAGGTCGACCTTGTAAAGATAAGGATTCAGGTCTGTCTGCTGTTTACCTTTGCTCCTGCGCGCACTGCCCTTCTCTCCACATTTATGTGTTTGTTTGTTTGTCTATCTAATCTTTTGGGTTGTTATTTCTAATGAGGTCGACCAGTTGTCTATTTATTATTTTTTTAATACGCATCAAGCTGCGCTGCTTGTCTTTGCTCCTGTGTGCTTGCGCACTCTCGCTTTTCCACTTATTTTTATTTTTGATTTATTTTTGATATATTTGTCAATTTAAAAAAAAATACGCATCGTGCTGTGTTGTTTGTGTTTGCTTGAGTGCATTCGCGCGCTCTCGCTTTCTCTACTTTACAATTTTTTAGTTATTATTTATCTATTCCTGAGAGTTTATCTTATTTTTTATTTGTTTATTTAAATGACGTCGACCAGTTGCCGGCCCTTCCTTCCATTATCCGTCACCGAGACAAACTGAACAAAGTTCTGAGGTCGACCTTGTAAAGATAAGGATTCAGGTCTGTCTGCTGTTTACCTTTGCTCCTGCGCGCACTGCCCTTCTCTCCACATTTATGTGTTTGTTTGTTTGTCTATCTAATCTTTTGGTATTTTATTTCTAATGAGGTCGACCAGTTGTCAATTCATTATTTTTTTTTACTACGCATCAAGCTGCGCTGCTTGTCTTTGCTCCTGTCTGCTCGCGCACTCTCGCCTTTTCCACTTATTTTTATTTTTGATTTATTTTTGATTCATTTTGTCAATTTTAAAAAAAAATACGCATCGTGCTGTGCTGTTTGTGTTTGCTTGAGTGCATTCGCGCCGCTCTCGCTTTCTCCACTTTACAATTTTCTTGTTATTATTTATCTATTCCTGAGAGTTTATCTTATTTTTTATTTGTTTATTTAAATGAAGTCGACCAGTTGCCTGCCATCCCTTCCATTATCCGTCACCGAGACAAACTGAACAAAGTTCTGAGGTCGACCTTGTAAAGATAAGGATTCAGGTCTGTCTGCTGTTTAACTTTGCTCCTGCGCGCACTGCCCTTCTCTCCACATTTATGTGTTTGTTTGTTTGTCTATCTAATCTTTTGGGTTGTTATTTCTAATGAGGTCGACCAGTTGTCTATTTATTATTTTTTTAATACGCATCAAGCTGCGCTGCTTGTCTTTGCTCCTGTGTGCACGCGCACTCTCGCCTTTTCCACTTATTTTTATTTTTGATTTATTTTTGATATATTTGTCAATTTAAAAAAAATACGCATCCTGCTGTGCTGTTTGTGTTTTGCTTGAGTGCATTCGCGCGCTCTCGCTTTCTACACTTTACAATTTTTTTGTTATTATTTATCTATTCCTGAGAGTTTATCTTATTTTTTATATTTATTTAAATGAAGTCGACCAGTTGCCTGCCTTCCTTCCATTATCCGTCACCGAGACAAACTGAAGAAAGTTCTGAGGTCGACCTTGTAAAGATAAGGATTCAGGTCTGTCTGCTGTTTACCTTTTCTCCTGCGCGCACTGCCCTTCTCTCCACATTTATGTGTTTGTTTGTTGTCTATCTAATCTTTTGGGTTTTTATTTCTAATGAGGTCGACCAGATGTCTATTTATTATTTTTTTTACTACGCATCAAGCTGCGCTGCTTGTCTTTGCTCCTGTGTGCTCGCGCACTCTCGCCTTTTCCACTTATTTTTATTTTTGATTTAATTTGTCAATTTAAAAAAAAAATACGCATCGTGCTGTGCTGTTTGTGTTTGCTTGAGTGCATTCGCGCGCTCTCGCTTTCTCCACTTTACAATTTTTTTGTTATTATTTATCTATTCCTGAGAGTTTATCTTATTTTTTATTTGTTTATTTAAATGAAGTCGACCAGTTGCCTGCCCTTCCTTCTATTATCCGTCACCGAGACAAACTGAACAAAGTTCTGAGGTCGACCTTGTAAAGATAAGGATTCAGGTCTGTCTGCTGTTTAACTTTGCTCCTGCGCGCACTGCCCTTCTCTCCACATTTATGTGTTTGTTTTTTTGTCTATCTAATCTTTCGTGTTTTTATTTCTAATGAGGTCGACCAGTTGTCTATTTATTTTTTTTTTTACTACGCATCAAGCTGCGCTGCTTGTCTTTGCTCCTGTGTGCTCGCGCACTCTCGCCTTTTCCACTTATTTTATTTTTGATTTATTTTTGATTTATTTTGTCAATTTTTAAAAAAAATACGCATCGTGCTGTGCTGTTTGTGTTTGCTTGAGTGCATTCGCGTGCTCTCGCTTTCTCCACTTTACAATTTTTTTGTTATTATTTATCTATTCCTGAGAGTTTATCATATTTTTTATTTGTTTATTTAAATGAAGTTGACCAGTTGCCTGCCCTTCCTTCCATTATCCGTCACCGAGACAAACTGAACAAAGTTCTGAGGTCGACCTTGTAAAGATAAGGATTCAGGTCTGTCTGCTGTTTACCTTTTCTCCTGCGCGCACTGCCTTCTCTCCACATTTATGTGTTTGTTTGTTTGTCTATCTAATCTTTTGGGTTTTTATTTCTATTGAGGTCGACCAGTTGTCTATTTATTATTTTTTTTACTACGCATCAAGCTGCGCTGCTTGTCTTTGCTCCTGTGTGCTCGCGCACTCTCGCCTTTTCCACTTATTTTTATTTTTGATTTATTTTGTCATTTTTAAAAAAAAATACGCATCGTGCTGTGCTGTTTGTGTTTGCTTGAGTGCATTCGCGCGCTCTCGCTTTCTCCACTTTACAATTTTTTTGTTATTGTTTATCTATTCCTGAGAGTTTATCTTATTTTTTATTTGTTTATTTAAATGAAGTCGACCAGTTGCCTGCCCTTCCTTCCATTATCCGTCACCGAGACAAACTGAACAAAGTTCTGAGGTCGACCTTGTAAAGATAAGGATTCAGGTCTGTCTGCTGTTTACCTTTGCTCCTGCGCGCACTGCCCTTCTCTCCACATTTATGTGTTTGTTTGTTTGTCTATCTAATCTTTTGGGTTTTTATTTCTAATGAGGTCGACCAGTTGTCTATTTATTATTTTTTTTACTACGCATCAAGCTGCGCTGCTTGTCTTTGCTCCTGTGTGCTCGCGCACTCTCGCCTTTTCCACTTATTTTTATTTTTCATTTTATTTTGTCAATTTAAAAAAAATAGGCATCGTGCTGTGCTGTTTGTGTTTGCTTGAGTGCATTCGCGCGCTCTCGCTTTCTCCACTTTACAATTTTTTTGTTATTATTTATCTATTCCTGAGAGTTTATCTGCGGCGGGCGGCAACCTCGTCAGCGAGGAAAGGCGACCACCACACGCGGATCCTTCCAATCACATTTTATTGAGGAGTCCGCTTGGTTGACGGAGAGCTGAAGCGAGGGGCACCAAAAGGCCAAAACCGCCTGCTTATATACCGTTGGGTGAGCATGGGTCGTTCCCTGATTGGTCTGTGACTGGTTGCTACTAGCAGCTGCCACGGGATTGGCTGGGACTAGAACTCACTTGCGCATGCGCGGGGTTCAGGCCAGTAAGTCCGTTAGGCTTTGCCGTTATTTACCAGTAAGGCTGCAAGGAAGTAGGAGCCATCTTGTAATGGCGTTGTTGCCGGCTTCCTGCAGTTCTCCCTTTTTGTTTTTGTGCAGGTAAGAGTAGAGGTCTGATCTCTGTGTGCTATTTTGGAACATTGTACTGGCTTTCCCATGAGTGTTATCCATTCATCGGACGCCAGACCCGTCCGATACCTTTTTTCCAGAGGTGGGGTCTAGGGTATCTACCCACGTGCAATCAGACTTGCTCTTCTTGGGTCCTGTTACCTCAGGACTCCCAAGTGCGGTGCTATTGCCCGGCATCCTGCTCTGCTCAAATGCACGCCTATCCTTAGTGCAAGTGAAGCTACCAGCTTCCTGGGGTGCAAAGGCCGTGCAATTGAGGGCTTAGTCCCTTTTTAGGGCTGAAAGCCAAATCTGGGGGGAAGCTCCATACTCCAAGGCGGCTAAAGCCTGTGAAATTACAACCTTGTCCCTTCGTGTTTGGGTTCTCAGGTGACAGACCAACCAGAGGCAGACCATAATACATGGGACTTCCATGTTGCAGTCTGTAGAAACAAGGTGGGGAGGAAGGGAGAATCTGCATGCAAGGGCATAGGTACTGGCCATGCCTTAGTCACAGCCCATAGTGTCATTTCTTTTGCTGCCATCTGGGCTGCAGTCAGCACTGTTGCAAGTAGCAGGGGGATCAGTTGTACCACAGGGCAAGTGGATGGCGTCTTCATCTTGCGGGTCTTTATTTTCGCAATGGGTTTCTTCTGTCATTTCTACAGGCCTGGTCAATCTCGTTGGCACCCAGTGAGGCACTTCTTGGCCCTGAGGAAAAACACAAACAGCTCCCCTGGATCTCGTTATCACCAGATCCGGTCCATGTTAATTTTCGGGCATTGCCGCTTAAAGTGTCCTAATTGGCCACACTTAAAGCAGCCCTTCTGTTTGTTGTCCCTAGCCATGCGAGCGGCAGAAAGCATGGCCGCCGCCAAGCCTGCATTTGTCAATGGGCCTCCCACCTCTCGGCAAGCTTTTACCCATGCCTCAAGGCCCTTTTCCTTTATAGGAATTATCACTCTTTTACATTCCTTGGTACTTTGCTCATAGATTATTTGTTGTACAAGTGGCATGGCAGCATCCAAATTCCCAAGTACACGCTCCGCCGTCTCAAGCATGCGTGCCACAAAATCAGAAAATGGTTCATTGGGCGCCTGAATGACTTTTGTAAGGTTGCCAGCCACGTCTCCTTTGTTTGGCAAGGCCCGCCAAGCCTTGTAAAATATCTCATTTACCTGGCGGTAGACTTCAAAGGGGTAGGTGGTCTGTTCCACTGCATAAGCTCCCTGTCCTAGAAGCATGTCCACCGACCATTCGGCTCTCCCTTCTTGGAGATTCTTTCTGAATTGTACTGGCTCATAGGTCCTTTCATCTGTTATTGGGTTCTCAAAGACTGGAAAAGCTGCGGCCAACCTAGACCACATACTTCTCTTTATGAAAATTCCTCCAAAGAAGGATACAACGGGCAACTGGTCCTTGTCCCTTTTGAGTTTGCTTTTGTTTTGTCTGTCTTGTCCCCACCGCCTGCGCGATCGAGGATTTTCCGGAGGGCTGCAGTCCCTCCTCCAGACCCTTATGGGGTCTCCCTTTTCTTTCTTTCATCTTTTTATTTTTATTTTCCTTATTTTTATTTTCCTTAGGCCTAACCACTTCCCCCTTTACTGATGAGGATTCCGAAAGACTATCCTGGTGCTTACTAAGGGCCCTTTGACCTTCCTTTATATCTGTGGAGTGTCATCTTCCAGGCATGAGCGTACCATGCGCCATAAGGGCATCACAGCGCAAACAGAGCAAGCACACACCAGCCACCAGCACTCACAGCGGAAGGATAATAAGAAGCACCAGACAGGAACGGCAGTCCACATACCTGAGGGAAGTTACGCTCCTCATGTGTTGGGTTCTGGATCCTCTTCGACCCCTCGCCTGGTCCCGGGTTTCGGCACCAGTTGCGGCGGGCGGCAACCTCGTCCAGCGAGGAAAGGCGACGACCACACGAGGATCCTTCCCAATCACATTTTATTGAGGAGCCGCTTGGTTGAGGGAGAGCTGAAGCGAGGGGCAACAAAAGGCCAAAACCGCCTGCTTATATACCGCTGGGTGAGCATGGGTCGTTCCCAGATTGGTCTGTGACTGGTTGCTACTAGCAGCTGCCACGGGATTGGCTGGGACTAGAACTCACTTGCGCATGCGCGGGGTTCAGGCCAGTAAGTCCGTTAGGCTTTGCCGTTATTTACCAGTAAGGCTGCAAGGAAGTAGGAGCCATCTTGTAATGGCGTTGTTGCCGGCTTCCTGCATTTATCTTATTTTTTATTTGTTTATTTAAATGAAGTCGACCAGTTGCCTGCCCTTCCTTCCATTATCCGTCACCGAGACAAACTGAACAAAGTTCTGAGGTCGACCTTGTAAAGATAAGGATTCAGGTCTGTCTGCTGTTTACCTTTGCTCCTGCGCGCACTGCCCTTCTCTGCTCATTTATGTGTTTGTCTGTTTGTCTATCTAATCTTTTGGGTTTTTATTTCTAATGAGGTCGACCAGTTGTCTATTTATTATTTTTTTTTACTACGCATCAAGCTGCGCTGCTTGTCTTTGCTCCTGTGTGCTCGCGCACTCTCGCCTTTTCCACTTA